>NW_024045132.1:48375-66548 GCF_012273895.1 Zerene cesonia | reverse complement strand
ATTCGAGTACTTTTTGTCTTGAACGATGTCACACCTAAGAGGTTACAAGGTCAGCGTTAAGTGTTACCGTAATAATGCAATGAAAAATACTACCTTACAAAACTAATACTTACCTGTGTATTTAAGTTTTAAAAAAGTAATTCATATGAATACTTATATTATACACTTCTATGCAAGTTTATTTTAACTTTATCTATTTACTTTTTGAGGTTATGTGAATTAAATGCATAGGATTCCAATTTCTTAATATTTATGTGTCCTTTGTTATTGAAACTGCAAAATACATACATAATATTGAACTCCGAAAGAGATAAGCAAAATTATGTGTGTATGATTAAAAGTGTATGGGAAAAGCTAGGGCAAACCGCTAGTACGAATTAAATTGACTTCTGGTACATAAACATCGAACTTGTTAAAATAAATATAGGCCCATAAATTTCGTCCCATATATTTACCTCATTAAGTATTACTTACTGTCACAAATAATTCAATACAGAGTATTCAATGTAATTAATAATGAGAACCTACAAAAACATTGCTATAAGCTATATCGAATATAAAATGTACTGGTTCAGTATAACGCATTCACAAAATTGTAAATCTGCTTATCTTATTGTCTCCTGACATCTATATGAAACTGTTTTTTGTTTATCACCATATAAAGATATATCATAGCGTCCTTTAATCACCCAACAAACGCATTAGCAAATACCCTCATACACAATAAATCCCCCTATTACAGTAACTGCAAATGCCTAATCCGAAACACTTAGTCGTAGCATAATTTACGCAGTAACATTGTGCCGTGCTGTGGGTAATTCACTAATGCATTTCTGTAGGACTTGTGTTAGCTGATAATGCAGACTGAATCAACATGGCAGGTGCGGGAAGGTGATATAGGAGCTGAATATTAATTTGTGTACTTTGGCACCTGCTCTATCCCATCCATTTACCTCGATGACTATAACTACTCGTGAGTTACACACTCGTTTATGGAATTGATCGTCAGTGAGTTTATATACATTTACTATACCTATACATGCTTGACATTAGTTCTGGGTTTTAGTTTGGTGTTAATTGTGTCTTCGTATTCTTAGCTGAATTAAATAATTTTGTATTTGTGAGGATGTCGGACATGTGACTGTAACGCATGGAATTCGGAGTGAAATGCCCGGAGTCGCGCATTGTTATTGGGTTATTTCATATAGACATTCTTAGTAGGAGCGCAGAGTAAGGTAGTATTTTTGTATTGTGATATTGAATTAAGCCCCTTTATGAGAGCCCGTTTAAATCTGTATATAAATGTAGGTGAATATACGTTTTGAATATGTTATAACAAGTAAAGTATTTAGTGAGCCTTTGCAGGTTGTTAGATAGATTAGTTTCATTATATATAAAAAGTAAATTTGTAACATATAACATATAGGCTTACAGGTATAAACAAAAAAGTTTCTTCATCATCTTCGTAAATGTAAGAAATTAAAATTAAAAAAAATACAAATAAAATTCGAAAGTAATTAACTTATAGTTCCGTTCGAAAACAAAAAAGGCGGAAAATCTATTTTATATTCTCAAATTTCGTCTTATCAAATTAACCTTGAGTATCATAATAATTTAAACGATACAATTAATTGTGCACTTCTTTTTTAGATTCTTTGTTTTTAGATATAACATGCCCCGTTCGAACGTCTTCAAAATATATATGATGACATAGACCTGTATCTCTACATGGGAACCAAAGAGATTGACAGTGAAGGTTACTAAACCTTTAACACGTGACGGGACTAAGATGTGACTGCAATTTACCGAAGACTTCGTAAAAATTTTTAGTAGCCGTCATAAATCCATTTCATATGTGGGAGTCAAGCACGCTTCGGCACGAATTAGGACAACTCGCACCGGGGAAATACCACACCCACACAGAAAACCGGCGTGAAATAGCGGCATGCCACTATGTTTCGTACGGTGATTGGGGGAGCCAGAGGCCCGTTTCCTTTTCTTCATCCGTCCCAATCATTGTTTCCAATCGTCAATCCTTTCTTTTGCCCCATCCCTTAATAGCGGGCAGCGCATCCACAGAGGCACTACCTATGCAAATGTTCATGGGCGGTGGTGATGGCTTACCATCAGGCGAACCACCAGATCATTTGTCCACTATGATATAAAAAAAAATCAATCAAAATCCATCTACGTGTTCTAGGTAATACTTTATTATATGTAGCCTACTCAAAATATACAAGGTAAGCGGATTGCTTATCAAGTCTTGTTCCCTCCGAAACAAACTTTGCATAGCTAGCGAAACGCTTTCATGATTGAGCTAATTTCGGAACTTTAAACTTTATTGTTATTTAAGATAGTTATTTACAACAATGGTCTTAATAGTTCTTGTAAACATTTTGATTATGGTATAATATTTAATATCAATATATGTTATATTTAATAGTAGTGGTCCGTAACAATTCCAATAAATACAAGTTAAGTAAAAAAACATAATATAATGTTGATATACATGATATAACATTTATTCCCTTAAAAATTGAATACGTATTTCAAAAGAAATCCCAGTCTTACACCAACCCTCCGCCTTTCTTTATTATCTCATTTTATACAGAACTCCAAATTCTTTAAGAGATTCTTGAAAATTGATGATCATCATTATTTAACTTGAATATGATGCTTCTTTGAAAGTCGAGCGATATCGCACTAATTATAACAATCACCCAATTTGCCTTAATAAGAGTCCTCCTATTTAAATAAGGACGGAATTAAAATGTATTTCATCCGTTTTGTCACGGTGTTGATTTGCGTATTACTTGGTGATATTTCACTTTTATATTTATCCGTGGTACCAAATATTTGTTATAAAGAATTTCTGGAATAAATTGTAGTGTTCTATCCAATCCGCACTCGCTTACTAATAGGAAAAGCAATATAGGAATCGAGCAATAATAGGAATTTTTTCATAGAAAAAAGGGATTTGTTTGTCTACTTATTTTAATTATAAATGTATATTATATTTTTTGTTATTATACTTCATAGAGGTGCGCGGATATTTTAATACAATTTATTATTTTATGGTTCTTATTTTATATATTTTGTGTCAATCATATGAATATTACCTTGATTACCAATTTTTCATAATCAATTGAATTTTTTTATGAACAATATTAAAATCTTTGACTATTTTGATTATATATATATAGACTATAATTTGTCACGTTTAATCTATTTGTTACGAAGTACTTGTTAAGTTATTGATGGCAAATTTCTGATCTTTAGGTTTACACGAGTTATTTTTTATGTCTATAAACATTTATACAAAAAAACTATCATTTGATTTAATATCAAGAAACGAATGAACAGCAGGCCTAAATTAAACATTTAAAATAAGCAGTACGACTGGTGGTTAATTAGAGTTAAAGTCGCTTCCCAGCTGTTGAGAAATACCAGCAATTGCGGCCAAGTTATGAGACTCGTTTATTTTGAACCACGGAAATCCTGCTTCTACTATCTTTTTATTATAACCGCCTTAGATGCGAACTAGAATTAAGCGTTACACGAAGTCTCTATACGCGCAGTGTCATTATTTTAATATCTTCCTTCTTACTGACACATCTGCTTTAAAAAAATTTGTTCATGTCACAGTTAAAACAAATAATTCTAATAATGTTTGAAGATTCTTTTTTAAAGAATTAATCGCTCTAAATACAGCATTGTATTTTTGTTTAATTTACCTTTCGAAATAAAAAATCAGTTTAGGGCGGGTCGGGACAGGCCCTTTTAATATTTAACGGGTTCGTAAGAACTCCAGTTGGCTGCTTGGATTTGTTTACGCGATAGACACATGTTAAAATCCCGCTTTCTGTTGTAATTTCGAGTGGATATTTAATATATTTTGGTTATTACTTTCAAAACTGTACTGAATAATATAAATATACTATATACCATTCTGTTCATATGTGCTACTGTCGTTTGTAAGAGGACAAAAGACAAAGATGAAAGAATTAATGATGCATACATATTGAATTTAATTTAAAAATTGTTTAAACGATTATTAACGATATGTAATTTGACGATGTTAACTATAAGTGAAGTCCCGTGTCCCCTAGTGGGGTATGGGGCAGATGATGTACATCTGTTTCACTGATCGATTTTCTTTACGGACAAGTAGGTGATCAGCCTTCTGTGTCCTGCCAGACCGAGACATTTTTTTTTTGTGCGTCCCCACCGGGAATTGAACCCAGGACCCCTCGGTTCTACGCTCACGCGTTAACCACTGTACCAAGGAGGCGGATGTTAACTATGGACGCCCAAAAGTCTGGTGTCACATTTATTGATTAGTTGTTCAAGATATTCCATAAACGCATTACAAAGCGACTTGAAATTGGTCAACCACCCGAACAAGCTAATTATGCAAATGATTCTCCGTTGTCAATCACCTTCATCAATGAAATTATTGAAAAATGTGAGGAAAACAACTTTTCATTATAGAGTCTGTAGAATATTCAATAGTAATTTTCACAAATCAACATTTCGTAGCACTTGAATTTCTAAATTTATATACCTAAATAATATAGATGATGTAGTTTCTTTGAATTAGTACAACAAAAGTGAGCTTCAATAAGATTGCAAACAACTGGATATATCCAAGGCGATAGTTGACAATAATTCCACGAAAATCGATGTTATGTGTTTAATAGCGAAGACATACAACATGTCCTAGTACATATAGCTCCATGAAAAGCGTTTTCAAATTTATCTTCTTTTAAACATCAAAACTAAACTTATGGAAATGTGTATTCTGCCTAGCTCAACACAGAGGGCAAATACCATGTTACAAACAAATGAATAAAAGTCCAAACTAAAGGTTTGACAAAGGCCAATAGAGCGAAATATGCTAGGCGTTAAATTAACAGATCGTGTTCAATACGCCGAGTTGCACTCTCAAACTAAAATAGCTGACGTAGTGCAAAAAGGCGATTTGTTGAAATGGGACTGGACAGGGAATATTTAACGCATTTAGGCGAATTGTTGGCTAAGATCACCACATTTTGGAGCCCAAAAACAACTGAAAGGCGTCGTAGCAGGTCAAAGAAGAGATAGCGGGATGAACGTACAACCAAATTGTAAACGACTGATATTCAGCGGCATAATATCACGATTAATGGAAGCGCCTCTTTGAGATGCGACAGGTTGATACACACTGTGTGCTGCGTCACTCATCACATTACATCATAGTATGAAGTTAAGTCGATGGTCCTATTTATATTTTATGGAAGAGCTTCATTTGCTTTTACCAAACTGTTAAAACAATATACGTAATATTCCAAAATTATTGAAAATTTGTTCTACCGGGAACAACAATGATAATAAAATAAACTAAATAGTTTATAACCCACTCCTACTATAAAAGTAACAATCCTTTGATCACTTGGCAAGATTTTTTAATGATGTAGTTATAATAAATCTAACAAGTGTCATTAAAATAATACGTATATGCACAAGTAGTAAAATCGTGAGATAGGTGCTAGAGATCCGCCCATTCGTTTCTCTCGTTAAATTTTCACATGCACTTGACGGGTCGAGCTGGCTTACGTTAATTATGAAATCTCATTTAAGAGCGAACCTTCACGTTTGAGTAATGACTCCTGAAATGAGAAATATTCGACGAATATAAAAGTTCTTAAATACCGTACATATTACATTTGCGCCGTAATTAAAACCACATGTATTAATCACAAGTCAAATACGAAGTCTAAAATAATGACATCTTGGCTTTTTTCCCCTACTTGCAGTATACAGAAATTCGTCATTTTGTGTATTCAATTCTATTTTACTATTTCTAAACTTGCATGCATCATGTAATCCATGTGTATTAATACAAAATTTATAATTATGTTAGTTCAATATGACACATAATTGTTATTGTTATAAATACTAGCGCTGTTTTAGGAAGATCTAGGGCATTCCTATTCATAATAATAAAAACACAATAAATATCCATAAAACAACTTATCATATTTTCCAAGCAAAAAATGTGTTTTATTTAGTATCTACTCGAGACGTACAACTTCCGTTGACTGAAGATCGGTCGGCAACTTGATAAATAGTTTCTTTCAAAAATCTTTTTCAACAGATTTTCTTCGTTCAGCTATGAAATTTTTCAACTCGAATGATAAGGGCGCTCAACAATTTTATGCCCTGCTACAAAGAAATGATTTATAACTCAGTAGCAGCTACGTTATGGTAATATATAAGTATGAAAATAAGATTTAAACAATATATGACATTAAGAAGGGCAAAAAGTAACGGCACTGAAAAGAAAAAAAATGGCAGTCGACAAATTTACCTCGTTCCATTTAAAGGAATAAGTTATTGTAAATGACCTATGATAGGTCTTTCCATCATATTTTATAAAGAACATGTGATCGGCTGTCGTCTCCACAGAATACATAACATTAAATCCAAATCAGAGTATCCAATATCACAGCCCATCACCCGTCTTCATTACACGGTGAATTACTTTCTAATTAAAGCATACTATCTGTCACTTTCGAGTTCACTTTAGTTAACTCGTCCGCTTAATAACTTATTACTAACTATGGTATAGGACGGTTCGGTTTCAGGTATGTATTATAATCACAGAATATTCGAAAACATTTACTACAAAACTATAAATTATATTATGCAAAATTCTTTAATTATATCTAATAGATATGTTTATTATATATTATATTAGATTATTAGTATAGTAGCGTTAGTTACACATACTAAAATAGCAAACATTTACTATATACATTCACTAGACTCGACAAGCTGTTTCAACTGCATTTGAATCACTTCTTTCATTATAAAATTATAACCGACTACAAAAAAGAGAAGGTTCTCAACTTTATACAAACCGACATCGGTAAAAATATGTTTCTCTTGCGCTATATCGTGTCGCACATGCTAGTCCGGCTAGGGAAGGAAGGGAAAACACTGGTCTGGGTAAGGAAAAGGAAATACGCAGAATTCCAAAACCACTATTTCTCACTAATCTTCGATTACTATTAGTGTATGGTAGGTACACTCAGCAATTCGTGCCAATGCGTGCTCAACTGTATATCAAATAATAAAAACTTTTCCGCCTACCTTCAATATGGCGATCTGTCATACACTTCAATTTCCATAAATGAAATCGATTATAAATAATATAATAAGTTTATCCATGTTGACATTAAACTTTGTTAAATATGATAAAATAAGCAAGCAATGTGATAAATCAATCAAAATATTATACTAACAATTAGTTTTTTTTTTTCGATTTATGGCTGAAATCATAAAACCTATAACAAGAACTTATATTGCAGTCGCAATAATTTATATCCAAAACTGTCTCATTGATGTTTCATGGATGATGTTTGAGGTAAAATAATTCATGTAAAAATTACGATTTAGATATAACTACAAAATATATAGGTACACGTAACATGTGCATGAATAAACTCTTATTTTCAGTCCGGGATAACTCGGAACCCCTATAAATTCGTTCAATCCGTCTGACTGTCTGTTAACTCATCCATTCTCGTTCTTCACAAACTTTACAACACCAGAATTCCATACATAAATATAACATAAATCGTCATTTTTATATATCTGTTTAATCCTATCCCACATAAATAATACATATAATTTCTAAAAAAAACATTGGTATTTTTATTGTTATTAATAGCCTCGTTTGATATAATCATTTTCTTTTTCTATTTAAATAACAAAACGATAATAACAAATGCAAAATAACAACTTTTGGTATGTTACAGTATAATGAAAGAATGCAGGGACATTGGTCCCGCATTAGGACAGAGCCTGTCCCACAGGACCTTTGTAATGAAGATACAATATTGTGATATTAAGTAAGGAATGTTACAATGCAAAGACCAGATGACAGAAGAAGAAAACGTTTGTATCATTTTCAAACAAATAAAAAATAAGAATATATAAGAAAAAACCAGATTACGTAACTAGACAGTCCGAAGTTGTTTTGTGTCATTTTATTTGTAAATAAATGCAAAGTTTAGAGATAAGATTTCCTAAAAGTACGTAGTTTTTGTGATGATTCCACAACATACAAAGGGGTTTCATGTATCGAAAAGCGTTGTAGCAATTTTATAATTTAGTAGGATTGGGAAGATGGCGTGTAAGTAATGTAATTCTTCCGAATCATACCAAACAAATGGATTTGCTACTACTAGCTTTATTTATCTGCTTATCTCATTGTATCTCATTGTGTCAGTACATTAGTACTCTACTCATTCGTTTTCACGAATTCGCGTATTTGTGTGAGATATTCGTGTCTGAGAAGACATGTTTACGTTATTTTAGCGTATGAGTGTTGTATTAATTAATGTTTACGACTCTCTTCCTTTGTAGCTTGCAATAATTCCCTCTAATAAATTGTAATACTTACTATTTGTTAAGTCTCAGCATACACCTTATAATTTTGAATTTTGCACGTATATTTTTATTTATATAAATTCATCACTGGATAAATATTTCTGTTAATATAAAAAATCGTAAATACCCAACATTATAATGAAAATATCAACATTTCAATGACAATTCAAACATCATATGCATGGCTTTTGGAGAAATTGACTATTTTGTTTCAAATTGTAATACATTTTACAACAAAATATATTACAAATAAACTCGTAATTGGAATAACACATTGTTGTCGCAAATATAAATTGAATATCGTTTGTCAGTGTTATTAATTGTTTTGTATTTCAGTTGATTCACAAAAACCGAGACGGGAAAATATAAACGCGTCACTTATTGAATCCATAAATAAAATTCAATGTGCGAATTTTGCTAAAACGTCCGTACAAAAATATATAGGGGTCGCATCGCATTAATCTCTGCTTCATTTATGCGATTGTTTTCAATCCGCAGACGTTTTTATTTTTTTTGCTGCATAAGCGGTCAATGAAGTATTACTTCCAGATCGCCCACGGATCCCGAAGTTTCTAGGCTGTCGGTATCTCACAAGCAAAAAAATATATTTCGAAAAATGTTAAAGAATTTACAAATTATATCGCGATTTTTTCATTATATTTTTCAACCTGGGGCATATCAAACGGCAACGTTGCCACGGGCACTTGCTTATACTCAGGCAAAAACGATTAAAATTAAAAATTTAAGGTTTTTTTTCTACGACAAAATTATATGATAAATAAATGTGATATGTAACAATCAATAACTTGAAGTTTATGGTCACATATATTATTATTGTTAACGAATCCTTCAGTATCAATGCAGTCCATCGAATAATAAGAATAGAGAGTGCACCTGTGTATTCCCACGCTTATGTAGTATGATATCCTACACTGCCTAACCTTTGTTGGAATAATTATTATAGTTCTGACATAATTTGCCGAGACACCTATAATAAGGTTACACTATAATTTTCTATGTATAACTACGAAATAATTATGTATTGCTCATTGAAGGATTTGTTTATAAGTGAGGTATCCTTTTTCCTAATTGGATCATTTTGTTAATAAGCTGATGTATACTGTATGCGATTTAAAAAGACTAATACTAATGTTATTTGTGATAATATCTTTCAGTTGATAAGATCTTTTATTTCCTTTATTATTTTAAATGGATAATTCAATTCACATATAAGTATATGTTAACTTAACTTTACACTCTGCCCAAAAATTACTTCTAGTTGTTTATAGTGGTACATATATAGGCTAAAACCTTCCTCAATAAATGGGCTATCTAAAACTGAAAGAATTTTTCAAAACGGAACCGTAGGTCCTGAGATTAAAGCGTTCAAACAAACAACCAAACAAACTCTTCAGCTTTATAATATTAGCATAGATACAACAAAAAGCCTATCATGCATATGATATCCTATTCGATCGATATAAAACAACATAACGAACTACAAACCTTTGTTTTTTATTTAATATTTTCATAAATATTCATCGCATATATACGCCTAAAACAGACCTCACAACAACATTCATTTTCCAGCTTTTTACCAATACACCAACATATCGTGTTGTAGTTTGGAAGTTTGAAATTGTTACATGAAGAAATAATATTGTTAGCGGCGGTGATCGTTAACCTTCTAGTACTGGTATTTTCTGTTTGCGCTATGAATGTTATAATAACCCGATCGATAATTTTTACGTTCTCCGTACACGCTAAATGAAGTTTCAGCTGAACTGAAACAGTGCTTTAGCACGCACGGCTCTTTCAACGGTATTGCTTTCAAACTAGTTAAAATTAATGAGGCCTTAGCAATTATTACAACTGACAACAAATGCTAGGTAAATGTGCTTAGTTGATTGTCTTTAGATGTTTGTTGACTTCATTTATTCTACAAAAGAAGACTTGAACCATTTTAACTGAATTGTTTTTGCCCGATGTTATTGTGAAGTTATACGCATTTAATGAAGATTTTTCCTCATCGTATTTTTGTTTTCAGGTATTGTCCTAAATTTGAGTAAATTCTCCTATTAAAAAAGAATATCAAAATCAGTTGTGAATGTCTTGAGAGGTTAAAAAGATACTACCGGTATAATTTTGTGCATTAATGTTGCACATGAATTAATTGTGCATAATTATAATCCGAATTCTCTTTATCAGTAGATATACATTTAATGTTAAAAATTAATGTTCGTTTGGCAAAAGATAATTGCATGTAAATTATAGTGAATACATACTTCAGTTTATTCAATACTTAATTGCAGTGGTTAATAGTGGAATTTTCATAATAAAATAAATGAACGATTCGCTAAGATATAAGTATAACCTATAACAAAGACCTATTAATCCATTTTCTATCAACACAGTTGTTAAATGAAGCCCAATTTTATACACAACTGATTAAATAAGAATACTCGGTAAATTTACTTATGCGGAAATATGGTATAAATCGTTTTCTAAATGTAAGCCATCAAATCTTTTTGATCTCAACTGGAATCCGGACACAAAAGTTGTTCCCGCCGCGACCAACAATAGGGCTGGGAAAAGATTAATAGCTCAAAGACGCCTCTTAAGCTTCCGAACAATTTTTCATTTTTATCAAAAGTGGTAAAGCATAAAGTTATGATTTTCCTAATTATAACTCGTCAAATTTTTAACAAACCTTTAGTTTATTATTTTGTACCAAGGAGAATAATCTAATTAATAGTCTATCATAAGACTTATCGTGTCAATCGATCGCCGAATAAATTTTATTTAAACTACAAATGCCTAAGCCTAGTTTGAATGAACAAGCTTCTTCGTCTTGCACTATAGGACTTGGGAGGTACCGTTTTGTCCTGAAGCTGTACTACCATCATTGTGGGAAAGTGAGGTGGTAGACTAATAATAAAGCCCCGTCTTTTTACCCACATTGGAATTAGTAGGTACAGCTTTAAGACTTCACAGTAATCCCCCTGATTGGCATCATAGCGAAAACAAAAGAAAGTGATTTTTTATTATAATTAAATTCCAACTATTTATTACAACACCTTAATTAATACGGGAACATATTTTCAAAAGAAGGCAAAGTTCCAATAATTCAATTCTTATTTTACATTCCAATATCTTAATTATACACGATGATAATGTTTATAATATTTAAATTAAGTTTCGTTTACCTCTTATTTTTAAATTACTAAAACAAGTATATTTACTTCTCTTGGGATTGTTGGGCGTGGCAGAATATCTGCGCATTAGAAAAGAAAAATCTTCAGTTGGACGCTTATTCCGGTCAAGACCCGTTTAGCCAATTAAGCAATTAACACATTAACCCAAGAGCAATTTCCTAAATCGTATTTTTTTCTGTGTGTGTGTTTATGTGAACAGAAGTTATAATTAACATGTTATATTACACATATATTACCGACCGTATCGTACTATAATTGACTTACTGAGTATCGTAAATTAGTTTAAGGTTATATTTATTATCTTTATAATACCTATAACTCTTTGAATCGATGGATTTAATACACTCTCATTTCGTTTCAATTACTTCATTCATACCCAATTCTATTTCTAAAAGTATATTTTGATAAACGTATAAAATTTCATTTAAAATCTCCAATCATTTTCGATGTATTTTGAAAATCTTACAACTCCATGAGGAATATTGCAAATACGTGACACTCGTGGGATTCAGAATGTACACTCTTGGATATTGTCTCAAGAAGCTCGGAATTTTATCTCAACATTTTTCAGCGCTTTAGATATCTGCACTTTATTCTGATACATATGCTTATATCATACTGATTATTATTAATTTGCTAATTTGCCCACTTCCCTCATAATTAAACATACGATGTAAGTTTAGTGAGTATGCCTTACGATCAAAGTTCGCCTGAGAGCTGGTCAATCTCTCACGTTTAATTCAATTTGGATCCCCGCCAGATTTGAAATTCGCCAGCAGCACAGCCCTTAAATAATAGAATAATAAAGTGTGTTTCATTTTCCTTTCAAGATAATGTATAAAAGTTCCAACCAATACGATCATTTATGCTGGCAACGCATTCGATATGTTTATGGGCGGTGATGGTCGCTTATCATATGGTGATCCACCAACTCACCTGCTTATACGTTAAATATTCTACACAATTTAAAAAATACAGATAATAAAGTTAAAGAGTAATCGATATAGATTATGTATGTCCAATATTTTTTTTTACATAATAACACTTTCAATGTAATTATGTAAATAATGCTCAAGAATAACGAAATTAATTATTTTCCATGATTTACCCACAAATCTTACATAAATAACTTCAGTGCCATTTTTAATCTATATAATAATTTTCACAATGAGCGAAATACCCTACTATTACTTACTAGCTTATTATTAGAAACAAACTAACAGCAAATAAGTACAAAATAATAAAATCATATAAACACGATTCCTAACTGTAGGTTGTATTTAGTCATTATCATTTATTTATAACATGCATAGGTATTAAGGTATATACATATTATTATATTTCAACTTAACAAATATTGTAATAGTGTCGTATATGGGTATTTAAATAAGCATTCAACAAGATTTTAAAACTAATTATTTTAAAAATTTTACATTATTAAATACGGAACCCTACATGTGTAACTAAATTTATGTTTCGCAAAATTTATTTCAGGTAGGTATAGGTGTTAGTAATTAACTAAATATTAAATAATTAAGCCGTACCGTTATGCCTGCCGTATATAGATTTCTTACATTTAAAGGCGCGTTTCCCATACCGGCTACCGTCGTTAATTTACGGTCGGCACGGAGAAGCAATATAGGGAACAATTCAAAACCTCACTTTGAAATTTTGTTATAACCACATCAATGTTTTATCTATTTAATTATAATTGGGGCTCAAAGAACCGATGGCTGCGGTTGTTTCCATCCTCGCTGTTCTGATTGGTTTCCGTCGAACGTCTCTTTTACTTAATATAACAGTTTTCCTTTTAACGACTCGGAGAATACCTTTCCTGAATATAAATTGAAGTATTATTTTTAATGGCTTAATAGATTTTCATTTAAAAAATTTAATTTTACGTTTTTCTGTGTATACTTCTTTTAGGTTGAAAGGAACTAAATGAGGAAAGTTAATTAATTTACTTTAACTAAGCATTACAAAAACTGGGTAGTGGTTCATTATTTAATAATGTACCGAGGAATATGAAGAAACCTGGTATGACGCAAGTTAGTTCATTTCCATCATCTTACAAAAAATAAAATTGGTGTTGAATGCATTAGGTACAAATACAACGGACGCTTTAAATGACAGCTTTTATGAAGTGTGTACGAAATACCTACGAGTTTATTTTTGGTGTAAGTCTCTTGAACCGTATCGTCGACATCCCTTCAACGACAGAAACATGTTCTGTTCAAGTTATCTAACATTTGATTAAATTATAATAATTAATTCTAATTAATGGAATTTATTTATATAAGGAATCTTTACAAGATTTATAAATAAATAACACTGAAATTGATGTCGAATACACATAAGATTTTAATAAAGACACTATATTTTAACGAAAGTAAGAAATTTTCTTTTAAGCATTGAAGATTGATGACTACAGCATAATATAGCTACGACAGCTCCAACTCCAATACAACTAGATACAATGTCCTATCCAAAATATTATTTTCTCAAATGTGTTTGTGAATCTATTATACACAAATTAAAGCTTATAGTCAATTATTTAAAGTGTAGTCACAAAACGCACTACAAAAAAATAACGGCCTTGGTCTATATTTACAAAATTGCAAACCGTAACATCCATTTTATATGAACATACCACAATTTATAATATACATAGATGTATTCACTTAGAAAAATGCTCCTGGAAACTAACATAATAAAAAACATTTTACCTTTAGACGTGTAAGTGCACGTCAAGCCACTTAGCTTTACAGTCACGATTCACCAGATCAAGAAGTAAGTCACGAGTAAAATGAGACTTAATTAAAAAGACAAACGTTTTACTTAACGTTTTTATGTCTTGCAAATGGCGGGTAGGGATAAATCCTCATTGAAATGTAAATTCTTTTTAAAAATCAACATGTTATTCGTTGAATTTAATTGATAAGGTGTGAATAAAAAGAGAACGACGATTTAATATCACAAGTAAATAATAACAATCAATGAGTCATCTGACTCATATTTAATATAAACCTGTCTCAAAAGAGAATTTATCTTTAAGATGACGGATTAACCTTGTTAATTTATTATCGAAACAGTTGCACACGAAAACAATCAACACTGTATTGTTAAAGTGCTTATCTCAGATTTTCTAAAGAATTTATGAACGAACAAATCCCAGTAGCCTCTGGAGGTCATAGAAATAACGACAAAAAATTTGTACTCGAGGCACGTACATATAACGAGAATATTGGGCACATAACGCTGGGGAGTGGACAAACATTATAATCTTACAGAATTCCATTAGAAAGTATCCAGAAGAGATTAGCTCCAGTATTACGAGTATAGTGCTACATAAAGTTGAATATTTTCCATGTGATATCTATTAAATATAAAAATTGTTTCTAATTTTTGACAGCTTTTAGTCAAACAAGACCTTATAGATATGGCGATTAGTCCAGACATTAATCTAATTATATTATAAAAAAATATAGCAGTGGTGGCTCTGTGGTTAGAACCTCGGATTAAAATCGATAAGTCGGGGTTCGAGACCGGGCGAGCGTGCAGGAAATAAATTGATTTTTCAATTTATCTGTACATGTGGATAACATCACCACTGCTTAAAACGGTGAAGGAAAAACATCGTGAGGAAACCGGCATGCCAACCCGCACTTGGCCAGCGTGGTGGATTATGGCCTGAACCCTCATAGGAGGCCTGTGTCCCAGCAGTGGGAACATATATGGGCTGATGATGATGATGATTATAAAATACTTAATTAAGCAACACGCGTCTAAAACGTTAATCCAAAGCGATTCGGTTTGTCAAATGTGTTTTACCTATATGGTTTATGGTGTGACTGGATGTGCTTTTTGCTTTTTTTAATATTACTAGTATTTACTACTTACTTGTACGTGATAGCTGTTATTTATTATTAATGGTAATTATACATTTTTTATATTAACTATAACTATATATATAATTAACTTTTGTTAGTCCGCCGACCGGGAATCGAATTCTTCGATTTTACGCCCATGCGTTATCTGCCATACCTAGGATGATGGTGTTATACATTTTTTATATTAACTATAACTATATATATAATTAACTTTTGCTAGTCCGCCGACCGGGAATCGAATTCTTCGATTTTACGCCCATGCGTTATCTGCCATACCTAGGATGCGGTTGGGCTATTATAAAATGCGGGTTGTCACAATCTGAACAGAATTCCTGAGTACTCTAACGTATAAGGTATTTAAAAATTAATGTCCTACTAATATTATAAATGCGAAAGTTTATAAGGATGTGGACGCATCTAGTGATTTCATAACGCAGTACTATAGGTTTGTCTTCATTCACTAAACCAGTGATGTAGTTTTATTAGAGCACAACTATGTAATAAATTTAAAAACATTTCAACACAAATACAACGGCTGCGTCTTTTAGTGTAAATCACTTTACAGTAGCTGCTTTTGCGTAACTATTTCGCCTTTAAATCCACACTTCCATTTTGTAAGCGCAATAGCATAAATTGTATTTGTATTGTACTGGAATAAAATTACAAATGAATAAAAGGCGAATTACGCTCGGAACTTTGAAATATTGAATATAAAGGAAAGGAAATACCATTATGAATATGAATAAGATATTGAGTACACCAATCTTTAAAAGGTTTTGAATACTGTATATTTAAACTAAAGTTGCTTTGTTTGTATTTGTAAATAGTATGGTTTTTTATCTCAAAATGTTTGTAGATAAAATAATATTATATGGCATTTTTATTTTGATACGTCAGAACTCTAAATGGTGCTTCTAATTATAAATATAAGTTTATAATGGAAAAAAGGGTTATATTGCGCACATATTTTTTATTCAACAAACTATGTTTTTGGCATTGATATTATATAAACAATGGTTTTTAGTACTATTGACTTATTTTTACATAGGGTAGAGTAGTTTGGATGATTGAAAATTAACTAAGTTTTTGAAAGGATTGTCATAATATGAACTACTCGAAACTATTTTGGCACGAAATTTTAAGTATGGCTTCGTACAACTACCTAAATATAGCAATAGGTCATCAGCGATGTGTACGTTATAACGTCATAATATTGTGGCATTCTTTTACTACTTTCTCGAATTTATCGTTTAAAGAGCGAGAGGTTTTGTCTCTTCCTCTTTCTGCATCGCGTATTGGTATGGCCAATGCAATGAAATGCAATAGACCAAACTAGACTAGTAAAATCGTCTGAAACCGACGCGAGCTTTAAATAATGATTCAGACATTGTAAACAAACCACACCTGAATTTTAGAATTTGCAACCTAAACCTATATGACTTATAGTTTTACTTCATCCAATGAGTTGTTCTAATTTATATGAAGCTAACGATACTTCTACAAAGCAACAATAGAAACAATAGAAAGCTACAATAAATAAACTCTGGCAAAGTCGAACGTTCCATAATAAAAAAAATGTTTAAGCCATATTAAATTATAAAGTATTAACATCTTTATTTAACAACCCGTTACTGAAGAAATAATAGAAAAATTTAACTCATTAATACCGTAGCAAGCGGTCAAAATACAACACAGAACATTAATTAAACTTTGTGAATTCCATATAATTCTTCGACCACTGAGAATGTGGAATGGTCAGCGGAACAGTATTTGTTCAGGTACTACTAAGTTCACCCGCATTTAACAGCAAGCAATTTACTTGTCTTATCTACAACTTATTTACTTGCGATATTGTTCATGCTATGTACACGGAACTAAACAATGACTTATGGAACTCTGCTCCAAAATAAACAGAATTCCATATGTGTTGGGAAATGGACTTTACTGTTATTTGAATGTTGTTGCACTGTCTAGTAATGGAAACAGAATTTACGTAATATTAATGTGAAATAAATTGAAAGTAAAATCTATTTATAAAGGAATGTCTTAAATTTTTTAATTGGATGGAAAATTTAAGAAGTTACTTCATATAGAAATAAAGTAAAGGTCAAACCGGAAGCATGATTAATTGGTTTCCGTTGGGTATAAAACAATCTTTAATAAGAAAATATTTTAGCAGTTTTGCACGTAATAAAAGGTCTTCGCATTATCTGCAAGACATTTTCATCAGTAATTGCGGTCTGACGATTTCAATATGCGACGTATTTCAAACATCTGCAAGGCGTTCGTGTCCTTCGTGGACCGGGGGTGGTGACGTCGGATATCAATTAAATTACTCCAATAAAATATTAAATTAAATTCCTCTCAGAATGTTCTCGTCTTTTTCTAACGACACGTTATTGAGAAAAAGAAAAAACAACCATAGTGTTTTTGTTGTAATACCAAAATATTATATCTATCCGCCCGTCTACAATCTACTAATCGCAGAGATCCATGGCATATTTGAAAATGTTTACTTTCAGTTTTTTTTTATGCTACAGTCGGCAATGGAGCTAGTGGGACGCCTGATGGTAAGCGCTACCACCACATACCGTCCATTGCAGACCTTACGCCTCTACGAATGGATTGCCGA
>NW_024045132.1:31239-47375 GCF_012273895.1 Zerene cesonia | reverse complement strand
TAGGAAAGGAAATGTACGAAGTTCTGGGATAGTGCAAAAGCAAAAGAAAAACAAGTAATAAGTATATAATAACGATAACTTTAAATGTATATTAACGTTACCGCTTATTACTATAAATAACTTTATCGCAATTTATTGCACGTAAATAACCTCATGTAAATTCAAAATTAATATAGCCAATAGTAGCCATTTAAGCACGATGACAAAATACTTCATAGAATATTAACCCAAAATGTACTTCACCAGCTGTCAGTTAATAAATGGGCGATGTTCATTGAATGAAATATTATCAGGACGGAATTAAATTACTAACTATGTAGTTAAATTCTGACATAACTTTTAATTGAGGTAGTAGTTAAATTTTAATATTAATACCTATTGTGCCTTATTGTTTAGAATATCATGTTAATATTTCACAAAGTACTATGATGATGTTAAAGAGAAAGTAACCAGATCCCTTGCATAATTACCTATATAATAATCATTTATTTGCCAGAATATTGTTTATAGCGATAAATTTTCATATACAATTTTTTTTGTTGCAATTTTGCCGAATTCATCACAGTTGTCACTGTTAACCCATGATTTTAAATTGCCATTAGGAGGAATAATATTCTTTTTTATTCTAATCTTATATAACATCTTTATAAAGCGAAGCAAACTACGTAAATGAAATTACAACAGAGAGCCAACATCCCGAGTATACAATTAGTATGTAATATGACAAAAAGGCGAGAAAAAGCTATATTGTTGAATGTAAGAGCGACTTGCACACAATTTTTATATATATAAATTTATATATCAATTTCCAAAGGATTCTTAACAAGAATTTTGAGAAAATATCGTGTTTTTGTTAAGAAAATAAAAAATGTCTGGTATTAATACCTGGAAAAATGAAATAACGTTTCGAAATAGATTCAGGAAAGAGAATTTGTAGGTAGCTACAACGCAAGACATTATTACGTGCAAATAATACCAGAAATTGAGCATTATATAAGGTATGTTGTCCCTGTACCACTGTATCAGTCTTAGCAATTGCAACACTGAATGCCGTTACACCTGCAATACGGATGTAGGAACTATAATAGTTTAAAACTATTATATTCACTCCTATTATTACATATATTTCAGTATATTTTCTAAAATAAAAGCCTTGTTTAGTTCAGCGTTGTGTGTAATGTCTGGAAATAGTCATAATTATATTTTTATTTATAACCGCCTCGTTACCGAAACCATAGCAAACCATAACCTTATAAACAACAAATTTTTATTTGCTATGAAGTAGACTCGGAAATTGTTTTGAAATTGTTATAAGGTATCTTTTTTATCTATTTTGCCACACTGATAACCTGTGGTACTTTATTTATAAGCATTTAAATTATTACATATGAAAACGTTCGATATTGTTTTGTTCATGGTTCTGTTGCTTGATTTTAATAACGCTTATCGTTCTGTTGATTTTGACTTCTTTGTGAGTCTGCTTTGAACATATCTCCAAATTGAATTGAATGTTTTTATAGATATTTATATGTACGCCAAAAAAAAGCATCATGTGCGTGAAAGATAATGTATTAAAAACTAAGGTTATCTATCATTCTTATCTCGTTCATCCTCTTCTCTTCTTCCTAGCTATTCACGAATGTTGACTTTGCTTTGCTTCCTTCAGGTCTTTTGTGTGGCAACTATCACCTAGCCCACCCTGACAATCCTAATGTATCCTATCTTACTTTTCTGAAGCTCATTTAGAGAGTCCTTAAAAAATCCAAAACTTCTGTTAAAATCAGAATACAAATACAAACATGAATATAAATGTATGAAAGACTTGAAGACGCAATTGGCACAGAGATAATAAAATAGCTATTAATGCTGTCTGTAATATAACATAACTAATTAATATAATATGTAATGAATACTTAAAATAACCCTAATATATGCGATTACACGATAAAACAGAAAAATAAATAAAATTAGTAGAACGTAATCCTACTTAGAAGGTTATTTTGTGCTGCTCAAAAAATTTAAAACTTTACTAAATCCTGGAAACTGTTCAGAGACCAAGCTTTAAAGATATCAAGAGGTACATAAATCCAAAGCCAATTAATTGTTTTAACTTTAGAATTGTGACTCTGTACAAAAATTAATGAATTAGCCACATAGCGTAGATCTAAATGCGAGCATTCAAAGAAAACGAATCTCTTTTCCAAATATTCAGATATTCTTAGAATTAAAGGACATATTAAGTATTCCAGTGAAATAGAACAAGAGCCACTTGAGTGTTAGTCTAAATTCGGATCATACATGCGCAGTCTAAGTATAACTGTAAAGCAAAATTTTAAAGGCGATCCATTCAGAATGGCGTGTTGCTTGTGCATCAAAGTTTTGTACATATGCTTTCAGGGGTCTTTGCAGAGAAGGACAAGTTATTGCATCTGCTAGATCTAATGTGGTTATTATGAGTTTGATTGACCAGTTATCACCTTTACTATTGTATAGTATTTTTTTATTATGTAGTACTGTATAATGCACAAATGATTTGTGAAAGGGTCTGAAGGCCTTAGATCATTTCAGACCCGGGAGATTTTGCTGCCACGATATGCCAGATACACTCTAGACTCCGGTGGACTGGAGCCGGCTCCAGTTCTCGGCATGTCTGGAAGTTATTGTGTTATATATATATATGGTTCTGTTGGAACGCCAACGCCATAATTCTACCTGATCATCCTGATAATTTTTTTTCCAATAATTATCGTCAAGATAAATCGTCAGTACATCGTCAAAATAAGATCGAAAGCCTTTGAATTTACTAAGAAAAAGCGATTCGCCCTGGCTTCACCCGTAGTAAAATTTTTATATGATATGTTATTTATATAGACAGATACTTATGGTCTAAAATGATTATGCTTAAGCCAAGCAAATTTTTATCACCCACAAATATGTTCTGCAGTACTCCAACTAAAACTTTTAAGATGTGAATATGATCATTAGCAAGTTTAATTTAGATTAGCGAAATAAGGAAAATAAAAATATCTCCTGGAAAATATAACGTCACGATGCTTGATGAGAAAGATTAATGACCCCGAAACATAATGATCGATTACCGCTTACCTTATGGTAGCGTATGTATGTGCGAATAAAAGTAGGTTAAAATAATACACTTATGCATGATATATTATTTAGATTGCTGTATTTTTTTTTTTGTTATATTATTTAGATTACTGTTTCTATAGAGGGCAACTGAGCTGGTGGTTCGCCTGATGGAAAGTAAACACCACCGCCCATTAACATTCGCAGAGGTAGATAGTGCCTCTGCGAATTCGCTTTTAAAGGTAATTAATTGTATAAGAAAAGATGATATGACATAGAATGCAGAAATGATAGAGAACTACTTATTGTAAATTAAATACAAGCATTGGTTAGTATTAAATGTTGTGTATTTAATAATAAGAAAAAGTTTTAAAAGTATTGATGCAAGCAAGCAATTAGTAAAATACATGATTCATACTTCTTAACTTTTTAAAAGCGGTCACTAACTATCATCGTAAAATGAGAGAATAAGTAATTTTAGGATGGATACGGTAAATGTGTGAAAATTAAAAAAGTACAATGGAACTGAAACTTGTGTGAACGACTTCCAAGAATGATATAAAGACGTGTGTGCTTGAGTTCGAGAAGCGTCTTTTTGCTTCAGGTTCAGTATGCAGTATGCTTAAATAATAATACATTCATAAAACATATAATGCAAAATAATTTGAAGTTAGTATTAGCACTCAGCCATTCATCAGTCGTACTTGTAATTGTACATTATATATTTTTTTACATAAAAAACAATTCAACAATTTAGAGTAATAAGTATTTCGAAATTGTAGCTTATTGTTTTAATAACGGCGTAATATTAAGCAGTATAAAGCCTGATATTCAATCTTCAAAACAACCGCACCTTATTTAATAAATTATATTAACAAACGCCACGACAAGAGGGCTCTTAAAGAGAGAGTTGGTCTCGTTACGACGCTTCACGCACCCCCTTAGGAACTATCTTCGTTTCTTATCAATATTATACAAGCAGGACTTACGAATCAACTTGGCCCTGTATTTCTCGAAATTCTTCTTCATATAAGATATTTTTTTTTTGTTTTTACGTGAACAAGCCGCATCCACAAATCGCTATGTGGGTATTTCCTTACTTTATGTAATTATTAATGAAAAGTGTGTTTTTTATTTTCTATGTCTATTTTTTCTTTCACATCGCAACGGAGATATTTTATGGTATGATTTTTGTTACTGAATATATTGGGATAATAAATATAAAGGCTGCTTTTTCCGCGCAGAAGAGCTGATTCTCACATCGACTTGATTTTCATGGAAAGTTCCTTTGACACGCGGTCGCAGCCGCGGGTAACGAATGCCTAGTACAAGAATAATATGTTGTTTAATTTGGTCACAAATGACCATTCATATTTTATTAATCATCCATTAATCACTTATTTATATAAAAAGAATAAAAAAAGATAATATTCTAAAACAAATTTTTGAGGGGCGTCTGAATCATCAGCACAAAAGCAGGAAAAAACTAAATCAAAGATACACAGATTATTAACAATAAATCCATGTACTAGTTTATATACATTTAGCTCTATACATTACAAAAACATAACATGACAAAATACCCGGTTACAAACTAAACAATTACCATTATTGTAAACCAAAGTTCACAAACTTGTACTCCATTCGAAGAGACGTATACAACTTTTCCCAGAACTTCTAAACCAATTTAAACATATTCATTTAATATAACACTGTTCTAGAAGCAATTTGACACGGAAAACTAACAAATCGATTCAATTTAAACGAGCAGCTTGATCATTCTTACAACTTTGAACGCCTTGTCTACTCTATGAATATTAATTGAAATTAGTAGACCTTCTCATTCGGATGAAAGAAGATCCCAAGATTATTTGTAACAAAGAGAATTAGTTACTAAGCCGACTCACCAAAGGCAGTTTCGTTTCGATTCTTCTCTACAAAAATCAGTTTTGTAGTAAAGCCCGCAAAACATAAAAGGAAGAAACGAGAAAGCAATCTTGCTGAGCTTAAATTGTTCTTTTGTCTTTTGTTAGTACAAACAAATAGAAACGGACATTCTCAAAAGCAATCCGCATAAGTAAAACACTAACGTATGGACATATTTATATTTATTATTGCAATTTTGAGACAAACGTTTGGAGGAGGCATTTGCCACAGGAGCGCTTCTCGCACAAAATATAAATGCTACACAAGAAAATAAATAAATCAACTTAATAAACCAGAAAATTGGCATAACTATAAAGTGTATTTTATTTATTTATTTTATTTATAAAAGGTACCTTACAGCTAATTTTACAGTTTTTAATTAATTATCACAATGAGTACGCCAATGACAAGGTACACCAGTTGCTAGTTAAATATAAGTGACAAACAATAATTATGAAAACTTATAATAAATGTAAATGTAAAAATTTTATTACGGAGTTCTATCTGAAACAAGTCTGTATGCCCACATGCATTTGTGTGTGTATGTGTGTGTGTGTGTGTCTGTGTATGTGTGTGTGTGTTTGTGTATGTGTAAAAGTCAGTGAAATTATTGTTTATTTCCTAAATTAATCAAGTCAAGGATCGCAATTTTGAATTTAGAGCGATAACTTATTATTATAAACGCGAGAAATAAAGGCTTTCTTATTTTTTATTTTACTTATTTTATTGTAATTTTGACAGTGCAGTTATTTGGAAATAGCGTTACTTTCACTTCAGAGAGTTTCAGAGAAAAATATGCTTAAATATAAATCCGAATTGCCAATTTCATTATTATCACGCCATCCGCAATGACCCTAAAGCAACATACACGATATGAATATGTAATAAATGTAATTGTTATTCATAAGATGAAATAATGACAGTGCATGTTATATAAATATTACATTATTTTTATGGCTGTAGCTATTACATCGTGTCATTTTAATCTGAAGTAACATAATTTTGAAAGGCGGAAAGGAAAGTTAAACATTTTTGATTATATTATCGCTTTGTATTTTGTGGAAATGTTCAATATTTAACTCTAATAAGCAAGTATACAAATCATCTAGCTTATATTATTACGCCTTGCTGTTAAATTTCCCAACTATAGTCATGTTTTCGTAATGCGTTTTTAATGTTCTCATATTGCTATAAATCACCATGGCCACCCCTGGTCCAGATAGCTTTAATGGTTTATTAAATTAGTTTATAAAGCCTTATACGCCATTTATGTATTGCTTTCCATAATCCTTTGTTTATAATTGAATAGGACTCCCTAAATGATCTGATATCGTTTTTACATCAGTATATAATATCTCTATAGAACGGTAAGTACCTACAAATTTTTAGTACAAAAGCAGTCTTTTAAATCAATCAAAAATAAAATGACTGAAGGCACCGCAAAAATTGATTCATGGCTGTTTTTAGATACTATATTATTATATAGTATCTAATAGCATGGCTGTATTTAGATACTATATAATACTATATAAGATATAGAGCTAATGTTAGTAAAGTACGTTTGCAACTAAATATATGATGTGGGGCATACCATGATCACATTTATTCTTCATTGGATTTAGGCATCCAGTGTAATGTGAAGTGTGTGAACGCATTTGTACTGTTGAACGTAAATTGTGATTTATTAAGTTATGATATTGACAGCGAAATTCTAACTTGCGATAGGTTGCTTAAGTCATGATTTTACGTGACTCGGATACCCGACGTTGTTGTGGCAATGAAAATGTCTTAGAATGTTCTGAATTTAAACTTTGACGACGATTTTTATAGTGAATAGATTTACGACGTAGATGCATAAAACTCCATATACATTTGTAGATGGTAAAATAATTTTTTCATTTCACCAGTGGATTTGAGTCTAAATCCTGAAACGATGTAACTTGTGAGGAATAGATATAATCTGATTGTGAATAACAAATTGCAGTGCACAATATGCTTCCAATGATCAACGATTACTACCAATTTAGTAACATTTTGGTTTAATTTTTAGTTTTATAGCATTGAAATGCTTTATAAATGAGAAATTTTGAAAGAATAGAAAAAATTTGATCACGAGGCAGGATTCGAACCTGCGTATCTTGCCTACGGTTAGGCAAGATACGCAGGTTCGAATCCTGCCTCGTGATCAAATTTTTTCTATTCTTTCAAAATTTCTCAACATTTTGGTTTTTACAATTTATGAAATCTCATGCATAATAAATGAAAAGACTTATTATTGAAATATGCAAGCTGTAAAGTAGTTAAAACATCTTCAATAATTTATTTAAGTACGAAACCGCGAAGCACAGTTCTTAAGAAAAAAGTAATACAACCTCGACATTTAAAATTCTTTCGCTTTGTGAATTTATAAACTTTGTACGAGATTGCATCTTACTATTCATTCTTCGTGAAGGCTTAAGTGAATGGATTATCTCTCGGGACATGATACACAACATAGAATAAATTGTATCGATATGTACCTGCACGTTGAACTTCGACAAATGCTATTGAGTGATTTGTTCTGGAAGTACTTCGGGTAGCAGCCACTCAGGAGCGTTCGCTTTAAAATATGGAAGAAAGTTGAATGGTTTGGAGACAGTTTTCGGGCTTACAACCAGATACAACTTCCAAATTGAATCACGTATACGGTTTAAAAGTTAAGCGGTTACGTTTCACATTCGAAGCACTTTTTACATAGAAATGGCACGTGATTTCTTTATAGAGTTAGACATTTTTCGTTTAATGTTTTGTTCAGTATAGCATGTTTTATTCCATTATTTGCGTAAACACCCCTTTTTGGGCAAGATTAGTAAACTGCTTATTTCATGTAAGCTGTTGTAGATATACCTGTGTTTTGTTATTTTAATTGTTTACTGCATCTTGTAAAATTATAAACATATTCTCAGTACTTTTGACATGATAATAAATACGTTTCGTTACGCTTAGCATTTACACCTTGTAAGTCTTATTAAAGTTAAAAAAAGTAAAGAAAAACTAAAGCGAAAACGTATTCTTTCTTTAACAAATACGTGTGTGTTGTTTCGTGACATTTGCTCTAGAAAATACCCCACTTATTGATTTAGGCCGAGTCGACGAAATTACAACAGTCTTTGTTGAAATAACCTGAAAAATTAATTTAATTCATGCGCTTCTTCTTTGGGCATTAAATACTCACGAAGGTGTATAATTAATGAAAATTAGGAGGCTACACAGCCCCTGGCAGTCGCTCCGAAATGCTATAACATTAATCAAAATACGCGATCCCAGGTAAGTATAAAGTTACACAGGGTCGTGTAACCGATTAGGCAACTTTGTTTTACTCATCCCTCCTCCTTACATCGCTAACTGTTCCAATTGACCCTTGATAATCCCGCTTTACTTGTAATACTTTAGATGTTTCTATATATCCGAGAAATATTTGTATAGAACCCAATTATTATAAATATCGCCGCCTGACCCGATGATATTGAAACATTGAAACGTATCTACTAAATTATGTATTTATTTTTTTCTTTTCATTATTAGTACTGAAGAAGCTCTTTCAGAAATATCATAATAATCAGACAAGATTCGTTCCCACGTGGAAACAGAAGATCATAGGGAAACCTCCCTTGAGAAACAAATTTATCTAATTAAGTCATTAATTAGTTTTTGTTCAAAACATAAATTCCCAAATTAAACCACACATTTTCAGCGTAATTTGGAATTATATCAGTCTAAAAAACAAATAATTTAAACGCCACAGAAGTTTAAGCCGAAATAAAGTATTAAAATGAGTTTTATGGGGCCCACTTATTTTGAATGATAGCTGAGCTTAACCACTTACAACATTAATTTCCTTTATGAATTGCGGTTGTTCTGAGCCGCTGTGTAACGACTGCCACAGTAGGATTTCCGTTATCCGGTTATCCCTATAAAATATTGCACGCATATCCAAGCCACATGAAATAAACTATTGGGCAAATCGAAAAAGTTCCTTTGACAAACAAATAACTATCTGAATACAATCAGTCGCAAAGAAAAGTCAAAGAAAACAAATCAAAGGAATTCTAAAATCGTGTATTTGTCTCACTAGAGGAACTAAAATGAATGAACGTTATAGTAAAATGAACAAAGTTATTACACAACACATACATTGTCAGCACTTCTAGACATTCTTCATGGGAGACGCCAAAACACCAAACCCGTAGATTTTATCATGCATTCAACGAGCTGAGAACGAGAGAATATTTTTGCGTGTGATACATTTTTAAAACCAGGCCATATATCAAAAACTATCGCGTCTGACAAAAGCAAACAATGCTTGTAGATTTGTTCTGTGCAATGAACTTCGCTCGCCGTTTTATTGCGCTAACTGTATGTGTCGTCAAAATTCAATTTTACACAGGAAAATAATAACAAAGCTAACCAGGATTGTAATAGTTGTAACATTTTCAATTGGGTATCTACAATGAATTTATGTAAAACAATAAGAGTGTAGCAAGAAATAAATACTGGGCATATGGCTACATTTCATCAAATATAAATGATTGGGTCAGAGCGGCCATTTTTGTGATGGTTGAATAAATATAGAGGGTTTAAACAGGAGTGAAGTGAAACGGGGCCCTCTTACTGTATTAACCTTCTAACCTCACTTATCTGAGTCGGATTCGATGTAACTTTTAGCAGTTTAGGTCTGATAACTTTTTACAAATCAATAATTCATTTAATTTTTACTACCATTTTATTTCTGTAAAGACATAATACTATACAATAATAAAACAACTATAAATACTATTAATTCAACCTTATTTTATGAAAAATAGATGTTGGCCGATTCTCATAGATACCGGATAAGCACAAAAAATTTCATCAAAATCGGTCAAGCCATTTCGGAGGAGTATGGCAAAGAAAACTGTGACACGAGAATTTTATATATTAGACTATACTAATTCTTAATAATAAAAAATAGAGTAGAATAATTGCTACGCTTTTTTATCCGTTTTAAAAATAACTAATTTATTTTCAGTTACTGTGCTGGGTGAGTAATATATTACTTTACGGTTCATGGCTCCGTAGTGTGTGGCTACAGATTGCATTAACTGAGCTATAGCATATTTTTTCACATTCACATAGCCTCTGCTCTAAATACTATCTGTGCGAGAGGGCGAAAAAATTCGTTCTAAACTTATTAATTTGAAAATACTCCACATTTAAGCTAGACCGTATAGTTTTTAAATGTAAAATTTATAGTAAATAAGCACTTTATGATTCATAAGTAAATATGAAACAATAAAAATATGTAGGTTTATAAGAAATATTGGTAAATGTATATAAAATAATTATTTTGCTTTAACATATCACGGGACATCAAATGATTCTTGAAGATTATGGAGGTCATCCATTACACAAAGTGTATCTTTACATCATAAGTGCTATAGTAAATCTGTCTGTCTGTTTTTCTGTCTTTTCTCCACGTCTAAACCATTTTACCTATTTGGATACAATTTAGATAGTAGCTAAAACCATTGTATTTACCTACGTTAAGTACCATAGCATGTACCAGGTGTCACGCTGACTTTTCATAAGTGACTGTAATAATATACAGCATTTTGTATTTACCTTTCAACCTAAGGCTCGGCTTAGGTATCAGCATTTTATTATATTTGTTATTCCAGGTCGTATTATATATGCATACCAAATGTCAGACAAATCTGTTAAGCAAATTTTTGATGAAAAGGCAAACAAACAACTTTTCGGTTGCCTTTTATTAAAAGATCCGTCTTACTCTTTATGCCATACATATTTTTGTAAAGTTTGTTTAAATGGTAAGCTATAGCTTTTAAGCGCTCTAAAATGAACAAAGTCGATATAAGTTTATAAAAAAAAGTCAAATTTTATAGCGACAGAATTATATGCTAGATGATTGTTCATTGATATATTAATTCAGTGTGTGAAATCTAAATTGCGTACATTTTATTGAAACACATAAGAATAAGATATCAAATAAATTTTCTATAAAAATTTCATCGACGAACCCCCAACACTAAGCTCAACACTAACCATTAATGTCGAGTTCGAGACTTTATACTAAAGATTAAATGTTGCTATTGTTTTGTTTAGTGTTAAAAATGACAAATAGCATAGTTACTAATATATGCAAATAGTATATAATATTATCCGACAATATCATATTAGCTGCTACGTATTTGCAGGTGCTTCAATAAACACACAAATCCTCAAATGCACCTTAAATTTGTGTGTATAAAATGAAATTAAAATTGCACGATATTTGAAGGCCAAAACAGCTCGAGGCGGTGATTTCGGCGTCCAGTTGGGCTCCGTCACGATATCGGATTTTCTACGGACGCTACGGAAATTGATTTCAAGAATTCCAGCCAAAATGTTAGCATGGTTGTCGGGCGCGTTTTAAAATGATTTATTATTTATTAATACATTTAGATAAATCCATGCTTTAAGAACGCATTCATTATAGTAGTAGAATTTAACACGGTTTCAGTACGATCACAAGTTAAACGTATATAGTTGTATTCTGGAGCATAATCTTATCTTATATCTTTAAACGAGCAATTCTTATATATATATATATATATATATATATATATATATATATAATTGGAATCTCGGAATCGGCTCCAACGATTTTCATGAAATTTAGTATATAGGGGGTTTCGGGGGCGATAAATCGATCTAGCTATCTTTTTTAGAAAATGTCATATTCGTGTTTTATTCGTGTTTTATCGACTATAACTTACTTTTTTAACAAATAGGAGGCGTTTGAGTAGTCCCAATTTATTATGACTCTTCCTGACATCTATTATTAATACTATTTTTTGGCGAATAATTAAAGTTAAAACAAAAAAAAAACGAGCAAACGTCATCCAGGTACTATTAATCTGAAACAAAGAAATAATTTTTTTACTTCGTTTCGTAACAATCCCCATTAATATTATAAATGCGAAAGTAACTTCTGTCTGTGTCTTGAATCCATTTGGATGAAATTTAGTGCAAAGATTGTTTGAAACAAAAATTTTTCATCAGATAGGACATAGGACTATTTTATCCCACCCCGAGGTTCATTTCCTTTTTTGCCTTTAAGTAAGCGGACGCAGCCGCGGACGGAAAGCTTACTAGCGTCCAATTACAATAATAAAGAACACACGTAACTTTTTCTTTGAATTGATTTCATCTACACGTTTTACAAAAGGTAGAATTTGTCAATTTCTCACTTTCTCACTAACTAGTAAAAAATATTTTAAATGAAAATGGCATATACATTAAATCCAAAAAAAAACGCTTCTCAGGTCACAAAAAACCAATATCGAATCTTATTAAACGGAAATTCGTTGAAGCGTAGATTACTTAAAAGAAAGAAAAAACCAATATGTCTCGAAGTGCACATGTTTGTGAGAGTAGCGTAAAACCAGCGCGATTTCAAAGAGACTTGTGAAAATCAATTCGTAGTTTAACATAGCAAAACGCGAATGCTTTTTGTCGCTACGTCGTCTCTGACATATGGGCCTAATGTGTAACTTGCACGATTGCTGGGGAGTGATCTATAGGTCGCATAGGCGTCTGTGGAACTTTCCAGCCAAACGGCGTAAACGACCGTGACAAACGTCTGCGTTTGCTGACGAAATATTGCTCTTATTTTATCACAAAATGCTCATAATTTAGTAGAAACGTATTTGTAGCAACAGTTTGTGTTGAAGGATTTAAGAAGATTTATTTCACTAGACAGTTTAATTATCCTTTCATTCAGAAGAATATTTTAAGCTCAATTGTAATTTAACTCTAATTAACAATCTGTAGCGATTCAGTCGCCTTGATTACATTAATTGGAATTGTATCGATCGACAAGTAATTATTGCTTCTATTCGGTTGAGTGATATTTAATAATTAATTACTTTATTTCAATAATTCTAATGTCGATTTATATTCATGCAAAGTACCTAAATTAATTAAATCGGATACAACATTTATGTATGTGTGTTATTGTTATCAGTCCTAAGTTTTTCCCAGTCTGTTGTGAAATTACCTTCTTTGATTTCCAACTAAGATTAAGATCGACTTAACGCCATATTGTGTCGTTCATTCATCATTACTTTTTAATCTAACCAATTATAACCAAGTTAGTAATCGTTATTACCATACTAATCTTTGCATTTAAATTTGATGCTAAAGTCATTAAAGTTTAAAAAAAAAGAAAGATTATTTGATATGTCTAGGTTTTAAAAGACATTTGACCTAAAAAGGTATTGACAATCTTATTCGTTGAATCGCACGGTTCTAAGAAAAACTTTTAAATTTATAGCTGTCATTCAACCCGATACCTTTAATGCCGACGCTGTCCCGACAATGACAATAGTGAATGAAAAGTTGATTTTACAGCCAACGAGCCGCTTATTCAATAGAAAAATCAATATGCCTATACCTTAACGAGACCAATTTCTCAAAGTAAAATTCGAGTGGCTACGAATAATAACCAACTTGGAATGAAATAGTTTTTAAAAGTTGACAGTTTGGCACCTTTCATTGTCGAACTGTTTGAAGCAAATTCAAGCTTAAATTTTGCGCTGGTGAACAACATTTGACAATTCAATTTAAGGACTTTTTATATATATGTTTTCATTCATATGTTTTATTTCATTTACATATGTTTATAGCATCTACATTCCTTTTTTACACTCTTCAAAGAACACTGAAGACGTCTGAAGAAGAAGAAGAATTATTTGCCACCGCCGATGGACATTTGCAGAAGTAGTAAATGCGGTGACTGTAAAAGAGTTGTCTGCTCTTAAGGGGTTATAAATAAGGAGAGGATTACTAAATTTTGACAAATGTTTCAGCGTATTTTTAGTTTTAAAACACTACCATGATTCTGACTATCAATTCTGTACTATTATTTATTTAATATTTTTTTGTTAATAAAAAATTAACTTAAAACATACATTACGTAATTTGAAATAGAAATAAGTTAAGTATGAGAAATTGAATTGAATTATTATACATAAGAAATTGAATTATCTAACATCACGACTTAAATAATTACAATACGTAACGTACATAATACAATAATACTACACTTCAATGATACTAAAACAATGTAAATGTCTAGCTCCAGGCTTTCTATCACATTTATGTGTGTTGTTATCCGGTAATTTCCATAGCCATTAGTTGTATAACTATTGTGTTTTCTTCATACCTAAAATATCTCTCATTTCAGTAATAAACAGTTTAAAAACATTAAACACACCATTTCATTACAATGTTATTACTTTGATAACAGTTGCAAAGGGAAAAGAAACTGACATTCTTAGGTTGTTACTGCATATACCAATCCCCGTTTCTGCTCACTCAAAGCTCTTTCACATGTAAATAAGCGCGTGAGCCGCGAGCCTGTTGAGCTCTGAATCTCATCACATAACGACTTCCTTTCCAAATAGAGAACATGGAACAGGTTTCAAATAATGAATACGATTTCCTTCAATTTACGTGCTAATCAGGATATCGGTAGTGAATATTTATTTTTTTAAATTTGGATATTTAATGCCATAATTGTTATGGTTTTACAGAGGTTAGAATTATTTGTGTTAAAATGATGAAATAGAGGGCAATTCCGAATTAGGCAGATTTTTGCAGTATTTTTTTCCACACAATAGAAGCGGACATTAGCGAGAATATAAACACACAAACACTTTATCCCTAATAAGGACTACTCTTGTATATTTACGCATAGTTGTGCACTAAAAATAACTCCAAGATTGAATGTGTATTATTGAAATAGACTGCCGATGCGTACACTAAGAACTGTTATTGTTTTGTTTGCTAGTGCTTCATTCAAAATGCTAACACTTATTAAAAGTGATAGCAAACCTAGACAAATGGACCGCTAGTAGAATATATTACGCAATATTCGTGCATAATATATATAAATCGTAATAAAATTCCAGTACAACATTTTCCAATCATTCAATCACTATCCAACTACGATAAACGACAAACAAGTTCTAAAATACTTCTGGGGGTTTCTCCTTTCTATTCTTTCTATTCTTACATAATAGATGTAAGGAAAATCAATCAGTTTCAATATTCATTTTTATTCAGATAGCAAAGTTTGTCTCAACTTACCTGGACCTTTCGTTGAGACTTTTAAGATATTATCCCGGAAGACATTACCTATATAAAAGTTCCAGCACAAAATAGAATACTATTGTTTTAAGGGTCAAACCCGAATTGAAAAAATCGTCGCAGGTATGTATTTATTTACAGAGAGAAGTAAAGATGATTTAGGCTCTTACTTGTGATTTGAAAAACGTATATATAATTAACAATCATATTATCATAAAAAATATATTCACTTCAGATCTTAAGCGGGGACTTGATTTGTAGACGGAAAAGCAAAACATCACACCAACGAGGCGATCGAATTAATTCTAAAGAAGCACTTAATTATTTACTTTAACAATTTCGTTTGCAATCACAAATTCGATTAATCTCAAAGCTGTTTATTCAGTTCTCCATTCAAAATAAATATCCCTGTATTGTTTATTTTGTAGAAATTTAAACTTTAATGTCCGCTTTGTATTTAAAGGTTTCTAATCAAAATAGCGAAATAAAACAATTATGGATTTATATTCGTCTCATGTACACCAAGGGCATTCAGAGATAATTGAAATATGTATGTATGAATTCAATATTTAAAAAAGTAATTTAATTTACATATATTTAATTAAATTTAATGTCTATATGTATCTGTCTGACTGTATCTTTTATACTTTCCTAACTAAGAAATTACGCTTTATGCCGCCCCCCTTCGTATGCCGCCCTGAGCTATTGCCCTCAGCGCCCCCCAACGCTACCATGCCATGGGAGCATTCAATTCCTCCGACACACCAACGCTTCGATTTATTCAATTTCATAAAAAAGAAGTTTAAATAGACTTTGACATTCCAAAAAACATTTTTACCGTTCGATTTGGTCTTCATTTCGAATTGAAAATGTACTTTGTAGATATATACCTAGTCTTGCCATAAATATTGTAATAAAGAAAAAAGAAAATTGTTAACTGCAAATAACATTTATTA
>NW_024045132.1:19356-30239 GCF_012273895.1 Zerene cesonia | reverse complement strand
ATTATGCTGATAAAAAAATTAATGCGTTAATAACAACTATTTACATAACAATGGAAGGGATTTCGTGAGAAAATTCCGTTACTTGGTCGTCCCTCGTATAAGTTCGATGATTATAATAATTTAATTTCTGTCATGATTGCGTACATTCCCATCGGGTGAACACTCACCCCAGTACAGGTAAATACAGATAGGTAAGACGTTCAAGGGGTCGAAATCAATACAACAAAGAAAAAGTGCCCTATTGTGTGCTTTTACGCAAGAAGTCCACGTGCGCTTACGCTCCCACGGTGGCGTGGTGAGGGATTTTGGGCCACATATATATAAGGGTGTCAAAGGCAAACAACATCACTTCCAAATTTCGATTGCACCGAACACACCGGGGGCCCGCGGGTCCCCCGGCTACCGTGCGCATTTAATATTAACATCACGTTCAAAGTTCGCATTACTAGTTTGTCAATTAAAAGTTGGAAGCAAAAGCGAAGTTAATCAATGTTTTAGTAACAGTAAAAGCAATTTCGTTTCGTGAAAAACATCTTCGTAAGTCTATTTGGAGATTGTTTCGAGGAACACTTTGGAGAATATATATTGGTAAGTAAACTTTATCACTTTCCAGTTTGTTTTCTGGCAGAATCCAAAGGTATTTTTTCGAATACTGACTATAAAATTGATTTTAATACGTTTTATTATAAATACGATTCATTATTCAATCTCTTAATTAAATCAATATATTTATAACTCAACTCGCAGTTTCAGGAGTGTCAATTTATTATTGAAATTAATGTGTACTTCTTTGTTTCAGGCTGGACACCAATACCTACTGTATTTATGATTCAGAGATATTTCCTACAGTTCGATTCCTCAAAAGGTATGTTTTAAGAACAAAAAAAGTGATCGTTTACGAAAAAATGACGTCGAGTTGATAATATCCAATTTATCAATTTATATTGATTAATATCTATTATATTAAAATCCCAAAGCTAACCTAGGATTAGTACTTATATTGTGTGATCAATTAATTTTAATTTCATTTTATCAATACTTAATTAGTAAACATTTAACGTAGTATAGGTCTTAGAAATGCACATTAACGTAATTCGGTTCCAAAATTGTAAATAAGTAAAATGTATAAAGCATGGATTCACCCGCCTTAATGCACGGTCTTGTTTGTTGTCGAGTTAAAGTTTCATGTTAAGTTTAACTTGTTCCGCTTGTTCTCAGTTCAATTGTTGCTATTGTTGATTCAAACCGTTAATGATTGTTAACTTCTGTTTCTTTTGAATAATTGAGTTTTTGTTAAGTTTTCTTCGTTTTGTTATTACTCATTATTTTTTGACCAAATACGTGTATTAACGTTGTTTTAACGTTGTAGTGTTTTTACGTTGTTAAAATGTTTTATGGCTATTTCCTTTAATTAGTGCAGTTATCTCTAAATCTGTAGTTACAATCAGCTGGTCTGATTACTGTTTTCATTTGTTTCAAAGACGTTTTTAGCTTTTAGCTTGCGGTTATGTTAAAGTGCGTTGAGTTTTTGTTTCTTTTTCCAAAACCACTCCGTTAAGTTTAATGTTAATTGTTAAATAATGCGATGAAAACGATGCAAATAATCATTGCGTAAATAGTTGATTTTTTGTTTGGTTATTTATTCTGTTGATTTCTCTGTTAATTATGTAAGTACATATTGAATTACCAACAGTTTAAGCGTTTCAATCAAAATTTTAACTGATTTGGAATTTTTTTGTTTCTAAATTCTAATATTGTTATGTTTTTGATTTTAAACAACTCATAGAAATGCTACTCAAAACAAGACAACAAAACAAGAAAGAAAAAAATAGCTGTTTTGTTTAATATTTTATCATTATTAATTATCGATTATGAAAAATACGAAAAAGAAACTAAATGTAGGTAAACGTAAAATGTTGAATTTTTGTTTGGTTGTTTTTGTTAATTTTCTAGTGCCTAAGATGTTACGATTACGTTTGTCGATTTGAGACCCTAAATAGGTTTAAACTTTCTCATCATCCATTTTAGAATATAATGTTCCATTAATTTCTAGATGAAGCTGTTGATATTTTGTTACGTTTGCGTTTCAAATAATTTTGTTAATTCGGCGATTATTTCTTCTTTGTTTTTTGTAATGTTTTACGCGATGTTAAGTTATGATCCACTAAGTATTCATTTTGTGTTCGTAAATAACCCGGACTTAATTTAACATTTTGTCGTTGTTTCGTTTTTTTTGTTTTAATTTGAAAAAATAATCAGGATCGTCTGTTTGTAATTTCAAAGCTAAAAATCAAACTATATGTTGTTGAAAACACTCACAAAGTGCCTTAAACCCTAAAGTGCCTGAATTCATTAAATGATCTTTCTCACAAATTTGCCTTTTTTAAAGATTTTTATAAAATCTTTAAAAAATGCTATTATCGTACTTGTAATAACTAAGCCATCATGGTATCTTGCTTTAGTTGCTATGTAACAGTACTTATTATAAATTACGTATAGTTTTTATTAAAGCTGACCAAAATTTGCTTATTACTTACGATAATAATATCTGAACTGTTGTTTGCTCAACTTAATGATCATTTTCGCCCTCAAAATTATGGTGAAGCCATATCAGTAGCCTATTTTATTTTAATATAGTCATGAACAGCAATATTAACATAAAATTGCCGAGATAATGTGACCTTAATTAAATAGTTTCATACAAGCGCTGCATTATATGCATTCAGCGAATTTAACCATAATGGTTTAACACTTACTTTATAAAGTTTATCAATATCCTCTCCGGGGCGAAAATGGTCATTACGGTACCATTGTTACATCGTTACCAATCGCTTTCATCATTTGTTATCACGTTCGTTAATGTTATATAATTGATAAGTGTTGATTTACAGTTGTTTTTATTTGGATGTTTAATTGTTTTAAGTTACAAGGCTGTGTTTGTTAGTTTTATGTTAAGTTTTCGTTTTAACTGTTTGTATTGTTCTTGTTATGCCGTCATTAAGGCCACAAAATTGTTACCTACCGGACCATCGACGCGTGAATTGTAAATGTAAATAACTAGTAATTAAGTGAATCGTGTATAAGTTAAAACTGAAGCTTTTGATAAAATTAACAGATAAGTATTTATAAGGGATGTACGAAAGTGTGTGTGTGTTATTGTGTGAAATAAATTTGATAAAGAATATGTTGTTTTACTAAATTAAATAACTCGTATCCTAAGTGGCGTTCGGATTGAATAAAAAGTTAATCTGGTCGGAAGCGGTTGGATCGCGTCCAACTGCTGGGCGCCTAACGTCCACTAACAAATGAGGTCGTCATCTCACAAGAACTCTAACCCCAATATATTACTTTTAACGTGAATTTTCCGGGTAAAATTTTATATTTAAAGTACCTACCTTTAGCTACTCACATACATAAATTATTTTCATGTTTTCTATTCTATTCTATAAGACCATAGTGATGAATAATTTCAGTTTCGCTTTTTCAATTCAGGCTATATTTTTACACTATTTTATTATTGGCTGGTGAAACCAGCTTATATGTAGCTGGTGAAGTAAGTTTATATATTTATATGTAGCCCGTATAACCGACTCCATTAAACTGAATTTTCACTAACTTCAAACAGACACATTCAATTCAAACTTTGTAGACTTATTAAGGATCGGTGTCAATACAATAATTTTACGAGCAGAAATTCTGATTATCCTGATAAACATCACTAGAATAATATAAAAAGATTCATGTATATGTATACCTCGTATAGCGAGACAATTTAGTTGATTCAATAATTAGAGAGTATTCTCTGTTTATAAAACTATTGTTAAATGCAACTTCTAATATTTTTTTGGGTAATAATTGTAATAAAGCTTTTCGAAACCGCTATCGAATCCCATAGTACTTCACCTTGCTTTGAACTGGGGCGAATTCATGGAGATTGTGCCTTGGTGTTGTTTATTCAATGTTTGAAAACTACCCTCACTTTGTTTATGTTTTTGTGACTAGCTGTGATTTGTTATCAACTGACTATATCAATGAGGCAGTTGTGTAGAATCACAGTACATTCTTATTACGACCGTACTAATATTAAACACTCCCTTTTGATTTCTTACACTATGTTAATTATATATAATAAAATACAAATAAAATTATATGTAATTTTACCTTGTAACTTGTATTTTTTTTAAGTAATATTATCCCTAAATCTCAACATTTATGTCACATAATGGAATATGATTTAAGAAGCGATTATCCAATAACAGACTTACTCTATTTTCCAAAGAAATTGTATCACAAATAAGATTGCGTTAGACGCCATCAAGTTTCATTGATGTTGTAATGACTCTGAAATATTTTCTTCGCAATTTCTATGGTAACGCTTCTATAAAAGCCAACGAGGAAATAAAATGTATAAGAATGTTACAAACAGAATGATTTCATATTTAATATATGGATCATGTCTTGAGCAAGATAATTTATTAAACAGTTATTTAAGTACCTACCTAGCGTGTATTTTATTATCTTGCGTCATAGTATATAAATAAGATTCAAACTTAAAAACAATTATTAATCATTCATGATGCAAAAGTGTATTTGTTTAGATTTTTTTTATTAAAGATTATGTAAGTATACTCGCAAGAAAGAACTTGCGAATATACATAATCTTTATTCTGAGACAGTAGCCGATCATTACAGTCACCAAGAGAATATAGTTTTCTCCAACCAGTGCTATCAGGCTCTTGACCAGGCCCTTCTAATTCAAGGAAAAAAAATGTAAGAAATGCAATTAAGATGTGCACTTCTAGTTTGACGCAAATAAGTTAACATGAATTGGCTCCCTGGTATATTTGTGTAAACACACAAAAGTGTATCAAGTGTGCATGTTAGGAGTTGTACAATGTTGACAAACGTGTAGACTTGAAACTTTAAGTAGTTTCAGCGGGTTGATATGGAAGGTTGGAAAACATTGCATCTCGTACGCGCGTACACTGTCAGTGTAATGAAGATAGTTTTCGGAATGGAAAACAAGAAGTTGGTTTCATGCAATCTCGCCGCTTAGACTCTTCTTAATTGCTTAACTTTAACCAGTGCCTCTTCCTGTCCTAGAATTCGTTTAACTTTCTGCATACTTCACTCAGAAGAGAAACTGACATTTAATATCGTTCTGCGGTAAACACCGTGGCTTAAATCCAACCAAGCGAAATACATTTCTATTTCAATAATCAGATCTATTTATTGATTTTTATGTCAATATGTATGTATGAAAATTTCATTTGCCTAGTCCTAGTAAAGTCAAAATATTGTCTTGCCTTCGGTAGGATCATAGGAGTAGCTCCTTGCATAAGCCTATGGACTCAAGAATAAATATGTGAAAAAAGTTTATAAATTATCAAGTATGGAATAAATCAAACTTTGTTACAAAAAAGGATTCGTTCGTAGCAGGAATTGAATCTTCAAAGCGTACGAAAAATACTGCAGACTCACCTATAATTTTAGAACATTTATTAACCTAATATTAAATATATCATATGATTTTTTTAAAATAATTTAACGTATTTATATTAATTTGTGAATGTTTTAGATTAGTATATTATATAGGTATTGTAATAATATTGACTTTAAATTTGTAGGTATGAAATGATATAACAGTACTGTTATATCTGCTAGCATAATTAGAAAAATTTATATATTACTAGCAAGTGGACCAATGTAAATGTTATTATAATAAAAGTAGATACACATTTTTTTTTAAAGAAGATACCCTTTTTATGATATATCATTATAATGTCACTGTGTTTACCATTTTTATATATTTATAGTCTAAACAATGTTTAGTGTGTAAAATCTATAATATTATCAATTTCAAAACATTTACTATAAGGTTCTGATGGCACAGTTTTACTTTCTTCGTTTATTTGTGTGGGAGATATTTCTTCATGATTGTTTGACGTGAGAGACCCTCGGAGAACGTTTACTAATTTGTTGCATTGCTCGCTTCGTTTTAACTGCTTCTCCGTGCGTTCCTGTGTACTGACAAGCCTCCGGTGTTTGATTTGAATATGCTTTATTTTCTTCTTAATAAAGTTAACATAATAATCGACTTGATACTGCAAATTGTCGACGCTCCAATAGAAATTTAAGTCGATGAGAATAGTAACTAATAATATAGCATACAGTCCCGTCAAACCAATTGCATAGTAGAACAATGTTGGATCGTTTCTTGAGAAGAAAGGACATTCCTCTTTTAGTGTAAGACAATTCCAGAAATATGAAGGCGATAAAACACTGTCTTCCATTCGATTCATGGCGGATAATGAATTAAAAACGGAAAATTTATTTTAAGTTTTTGACACTTCCCACGACTGAGCGCCGAAGTTTCTTTGAGCAACTGACTGGAAAGAGTCGAATGCAGCCAGTTACAAAACAAAGATTTAAGCGTAAAAAGGTTTGTACTACAAACAGTTTACATGGTGAATAGTAATAGTTATAACTAAAAATAATTTACATATCAATTTTACTAACTTGTGTTCACTATTCTCACTTATTGATGAGTTTAAGTTGAAACTTAGGCTTGGAATAGTAATACATAAAATAACAGGCATAGTGGTATTGAAATTAATTATATTATGAACATAATGCTAATCACACAATAAATTAATATTGAATTATAGTTATTGCTGTAGTGGCATAAATTATTTCGCGTTACGTTTATTTAAAATAAGCCAGCTGCAATCCCAGCCCGCCCCTTCGTAATAGATACTCGATTACGTACTTAATTGACATCCACTTTCTGCGTTTCTTGACAACTGTAACTTGGATCTCTTTAAGACTTTATCTCTATCTCTCTGGATAGGCATGCTAAACTTAAAATTCGACTGCATCTATGCTCACCATCAGGCATGATCGTAGTAAAATAAAACTATTAATAAAAAAAAAACAAACTCTTTATGTCATTACTCAGGATTTTGAAATAGTTATCTGTAAGTTATAGTTAAAAATATATTTAATATTGAATATTTTGTTATGAACATTTATCGACTTTATTATTAGCTATTTACCCTTGAAGTGTCTTCAAAAGATTTCATAGCGTGTGCGCTGTCAAGGCTCTACTATAGGAATAGGTAAATTAATGGGGAACAATTTCAGTATTTTCATACATCCCTGCCCTGCAGCCCTGCCCTTTAAGCCCTGATTTATTTATCAGTTCTACAATGCAGGAGACAAACGGTATTTAACATATTTAATACACTACGAAGCGATTATAATAGTAGTATGATTTTGTTACGGAACCCTACAAATAGAGTTGAAAAAGCATAGCAAATCATCCATGACTTACAGTTCTGCATCCTGTAGCTCGGCTACATTCAATTTTATCAAAAGTGCCTGCAAAAGTATTTGTGTAAGTTTTGTTGATATTTCATCCATAACTTTTGAACTTCTTGTAAGTTGGGACGTTGATGTGAGCCAACAACATGTCTTATATTTTATCCAACTTTGTGTGAAATAAAAATATTTTTTTTTAGAAATAATTTGAGTTACAAAAAACAAAAACATATAAAACTGGTACTGTTTATTTAAATAAGCATATTAAATAAGATTGCTTATTTGAGTTTGATTATAATTTCTGAGCTATGGACAAAATCATAACGATTTCAAGCGCCAGTCCCATAAGTGCCGGAAGGTTCTCAATTTGTAGCTTGCGCTATTTTTTTTCTTAATCTTCACAATGATTCAAATCTAGGATTCCCTCTTTCATAGCTTATACTCAACCAAAGGGTATGTTGATGTTAAAAGAGGCACTTTATTAATATGATTATGTTTGTAGAGAATCACGGGTGTCCGTAACGCATAAAATATGGGACCCCACTTAAACTTTTAGGAAAACCTTTACCTTTTAAGAGTTTTGAACCCTCGGTTTATTAATTAAATTATTTTGATGGAAGTCCGTAATTGATTAGGATATTGTTTAATAGGTTACTGAAAACTGAAAGATGCCTTTTTTATAATAAAAGTTATCCAAAATACCTCTTTTTTTAAATCATTAAAGAGTCTTGTTTTTGTTTGTATATTTCTATAAATGTCTATCAATGTCGGCAATGATGGGTTGCCTGATGGTAAGCCCTGCCACCGTCGGTCGATTGCAGACCTTACGCCTTTACAAATGACTGGGAAGAGTAGGGAAAAGGATATGGGTCTTCGGCTCCCCCTCTCACCAAATAAAACGCAGTATCATGCTTCTATTTCACGCTGGTTTTATATAGAGGTGTGATACTTCCCTTGTGCGAACTGACCCAATTTGTGCCGAAACATGCTCGACTCCTACAAACAAATGTTTTGCGATATTTCAAAGAAAGTAAATTGATAGAGTAGATTGTCTGTATAAAATTTACTCTTTTTTAACACAGATGTGCACTTTTTAATAGAACTTAACCCCATTTAAAAGTGCACTGTATCTGTTCACGCCATGTAGGACAATTTTCACTAAACCTTTCTATACAAGCCGTGTCTTGCAAACGTCGGAGACTATTGACCGCGCGTAAGGCGTGTTAAAAGCGTGTAAAAAGGCGAGCATGCTTCGGCACGAATTGGGCCAGCTCGCACCGGGGAAGTATCACACCCCCACAGCACCCCACACAACGCCGACGTGAAATAATACAATAGTATTTCGTACGGTGAGTGGCGGAGCCGTAGGCCTATTTCCTTCTCCGAGTCCATTCCTTCTTTCCAGTCATCAATCCTCTCCTAATCCCTTATCTCTTATCCCTTAAAAGCGGGCAGCGCATTCTCAGAGGTCTGAGCCTCTGCGAATGTTCATGGGCGGTGGTGATCGTTTACCATCCGGCGAACCACCAGCTCAGTTGCTTGCTATGACATAAAAAGAAGCGGTCCATTGCGCCAACGGAAAGCAGTGTCGAGATAATTCCCTCATAATGTAACCCGCGTAGCCCTCTAGTAATAATTTACATAAAACATGCCTTGGTTTTTGAGACGCTCCACTCTTGGAACTCCACTCTTGTGAGTAGGGCAGGTTGCAAGCATCCCATCCCATGACTGCGCAGCTCTAATGGATTTTCGATATTTTCGTTTCCTGGACCCGTGTTGCGTAATAACTAATGATGAAGTAATAACTTATAACAAATGCATATTGTTAAACGTCAGTAATACATATATGAACAATTGCAATACTTTGGGTTTAGTATAATTTAAATTGTATGTAGGTATTAATAAACGGAATCCACATGTAAGGTGGAATCAATTAATGTTACGGATCATAATTTTTTGCAAATTTTCATTCTCACCGATTACAATATAATCTCACAGTTTTTCTTTTTGTTTGTGTTTCTCACAAAACCTTAGCATATGTATATTCTATAACAAAATCACTTTCATACTGTAAAAGTTACTCGTGCAATATTTTTCAAAAGTTACATAGAACAAATACTGTTCTCCTAATAAAAAAGTTGGGAAACTTTGTTGTATAGCATCACTTGCTATTCTTTATCTTAAGGCGCCATAAATTATTCGACTATTTTATCGCAGATACTGTTTATGGTTTTACTTTTATTTTCCTTTATTATTTTGATTCAGATGAATAAAAATAATATTAGTCACAGTTGCTTCTTTCTTTTTATTGCGGGAGTCAAGCAAGCTTCGGCACCCCCATAGAAAACTGGCGTGAAATAATAGCATGCTATTGTGTTTCGTACCGTAAGGGTAGATGCCAGACGCCGTTTCCTTTTCCTTACCCTTCCCAGTCCATTCTTTCATTCCAATCATCAACCTTTTCCTTATCCCTTACCCTTATAAAGCAAAAGCAGTAGGCACTATACCTCTGCGAATTTTCATAGGTAGTCCAAACTTATTTTACTTGTACGCATTCAATAAGGAGCAACTCGAATTATCGACGAAACTTCAGCGGAATTACTGATTAACTGCGATTTGGATTCGTTCAAGAAACGAAAAGAAATAAATTACCGGAGAGCCCTTGGTAGGCAATACCTTTAATTTGTGCCTACGATTATGCACTGCGCACTTGCTATCCACCATATATAAAAGCACACACATAATCTTTAAATCGTATAAAAAGCATTTAGTTAAATAAATTTTTAAACGACATTTAAACACGTTGATAATAAAAAGTTAGATTAAGCTGAATACCTTTATTCTTTAATATACCATGGTGTTTGGAAGGTTACAGTCTCTACATATAAAATTAAAAGCATCTAATCTTAAGCTTAATGAAAGACTTCCTAAGTCAGTAATGGTAGGGTAAAGCCGCGGGCGCCAAGTTCAACAATTGTAAGACTTAACAAGGTCGTAAAACGTGCTCCACTCGTTCGTAGCTATCTAGTTGCTCGATTTTATCTCGCACCTAATGAGGTTTAATATACCGACACAATAATTACTCAAGATCTTTAAATGTCTGTTAATTTGACCAAATTTTGAATGACAGAATGTAATGATTTGTCAGAGTTTTGTAGCTAAACGGAATCCGTATAATTTTGGTAGTCTGACTGTCACATTTTATCATAGTGACCTGGAGGACGTAATATACAAAATTGGAGATTGATTGAAATTGGAAATACACAAAAGAATATTTTGTAAATGGCTAAAAAAGGAATTAGTTATGAATCATATCATTAAAACATCAATAAAATATTCTAAGTAAACACCGGTAACCAGTTCGGTTTATTAAACCGAATCGATAAAATATTCTGAATGATATATAATGCTATATAGCCACGACACACATACCTACTTCAAAATCATAGTAATTAATTTAAATTCATTATCATTTAGTATTCGCAAATACACTCAGCGGCACGGAATCTTGGCCAAGCGCGTATTTTAGGATAACAAGAGCTTTAAGTGTTTCCAATGATTAT
>NW_024045132.1:1070-18356 GCF_012273895.1 Zerene cesonia | reverse complement strand
ATGACAGATTCGAAATTCAAATGTAATATTTTTTTATAATTAAGTGTAACAGTATTTATGGCCAGACTAAGTATAGACCATAAATATATACACTATACAGTTAAAAAACGATAAACAATATCAATATTATTTTATCTCACGAAAAGTTGTTTCCACTTTCCTACGTTTCTTGATATTGGGACAATATAGAATTTGTTATGCGGAAAAGATTTCCAATATAAAGATATGATTATTTTCAATTTATGTTTCATGCATCGCATAATAATCCAAATTGTTCAATTAAATACGACACACAAGATTACAATGTAATTGGTATTTCGACAAGTACGTATTCGTACTAGCAGCACGACATGCCTTTTATGAACTATTTAGATGTTAAATCTAACCCTATTTAGCCAGTGCCTTTAACCCACTATAGCGTTTTATTTCATAATATGAACTATGCAGATAGGGTCGCTTTTACTTCGTTCAGAAATCGCGTGTTAAACTGCGCCAGCCCTCCCTATTAAGGGGCTGGAGGTAGCAGTAGGCAAGCTCGGCGATATCATAACCTTTATACACGACTTTTAAACAAGTCTGCCTAGTTTATAAAGCTCTCAGCCTTATTTGTGAACTCATGGTATATAAAAGAAATAACGATCTGCTTTGACGGTGAAAACTACCTGCTTGCCTTTTTCTACACAGGTGGTGTTAAAATTAAGAGATATTAAAAATTTGTACATTGATTTCATTTTTTTTTTTAATTCGCTTTCAATTATCTTATTCTTTTTACAACACTTGATATGCAACAGCTTAATAACTAACATCTCAATTGAAATTTGTATAAATCAACGAGTTAATGAAGGCTTATCATATGCCGGTGAAGTGAGCGACGAACCGTAATTACTACAAACTTCCTGTTGGAATCACGGAATGCCAGATTAGGGTAATTAAGTCTTGCCAAAGCGCACCCGCTGAGGGCCATTATATGGGATAATGAGGTGTCCAGTCAGCCGCTTCTGTAATATGTAAATCGAACTCTCTGTTTTCAGAAGGGCAACACTAAGTCTTATTAAAATAAAATTTGTGTTGTTGAATATATGACCTGATGTATAACAGAGCAAAAATCTTTGTAATTTTTTATTGCCATTTCAATAATCTTGAATCTGTCCGATAATCATACAAAAAATATTCTGCTGCATTTTTTTTTTAAATTTTTAACCTAACTTGTTTCGATATCAAATAATTTATTCCATTTCTATTAAAGTAAAATGAATAAAACAAACAACCGTTTGAATATTTCAAGAGACAATCAACAAAGAATATAGAAATTTGTTCATTTCGATTGAGCGTAAATATTTCATATCGAATGAATCTATCAAAATTGAATTTGAAAGAAGCCAGCAGTTTTTCTATTTCTATCCTATTTCCTTCACAGAAAGAGTTACGCTCTGAAGCGAAATAGCGACGAATTTCAGTATCGTGGACTCTACGGTTGCGTGCCGCACGTTTTTGGGTCACACGAATGTCAGAAAAATATTCGACTGAAATCAAATATTCTACGCCTGCCGACGGTCAACTTTGAAAATAGACGCTATTTATTTTGATTCAATTTAATATTTAGAACATTTATTGTTAGTTTCCTAAATATTAAACGAAACATGAAAATATCAATTAACAATATTCAATGCTTTCTTGGGAAATCTAGGAAAAACATAGCGGACGAATTGTAAATTAAGCTTAAGCTGCTACAAAAAGTCTGCTAAAAACGGTAGGTGTTAGTATATTGATACGGAACCCAATAAAGTGATTATAACTATTTCGTCTGTTTGTTCAAGCAATAAGTATCATGTCTTTTACTGTAAATTTGGCAATTATTCAGTGATATCTTGGACACCTCATAAGGAAAAGTACTCCAATAAGAAACCAAAATTAATTTTGTGATTACATTCTTAAAGATGATTACGAGACCTACTGGAAATAATAAGTTTATAATTGATACTCGCAATTTTATCCATGCTTTGTGTGACCTTCTTTTCCCTTTATTTTTTTATTAATTTTAGTTAAGATTTACATGTTGGATTCGAGCTCGTTTCGCCACGAATTGGACCAGCTCAATCCTTTCCTTTACCCTTTACCCTTAAAAGCGGACAGCGCTTCCGGCGCTCTCTCTGCTAATGTGCATGGCGGTGGTGGTCGCTTAGCATCGTGCAAACAACTAGCTCAGTTGCCCGCTATGACGTAAAAAAGGACTTGTTACTCATTTAGTTTATTTAGGTACAAACGGTCCGCCCCAGCTTCGCTCGAGGGACATACATTAGCCTATAGCATTCAGGGATCTAACTACTGGAACCTAGTACTGGTAACTTCAGTAGTTCCTGATCCAGTAGTATAATTATAGATACAATTTTCTTATGGTTTTTTTTTTTTGTAAATTAAAGTTTTAGTGTATATATTAAATAAAAAATAATTTTAAACTTGTAATAATTTGTAAAAATAATTTGTAAATATCGGTTTCCTATGTTAGCCATAGACGTACATCGACGTAAAGTGAAACGATGTTAGAAATAATTACCTTTTCAAGTTCAACTGCAATTTTCACTAAACGCTCGTCCTTATATTTTCTTGTATTTTTAATTCTTTTCCTGTTTCATAATATCAAATGTAATATGAATGTTTATCCCTTTAATTCCACGAATATACGTTACATTGTGTTGATATGTGTAACTCGTAATACGTATATGGAAAAACAAATTTGCCAACCCGATATCGCGTGTGCGTCTTTGTTCATAATTAACAACAGTTTACCGCAAAAATAAAAACAATCATGTCTGTGAAAATATGTATTGAGGATGTGGTGAGTGATGAAATTACCATAAAACTAAAACTAGTTTTCTTTCTCTTGCAGTTTTAATAAGCGACAAAAAGAAGATTTTTCAAAACCAACGTACTATGTGTATTTGTGTTGTAAACTTCTATTGTTTTTAGGTTTGTTGGCGCATAAATATTCATTGTTTTTAAATTGATTTGGAAATTTCAAGGGTGGTATATGATAAGCAATCCAAGATCTGTTGATGGCATCTCTGAGAATTTGAGGCGAACTTTTGAAATAAGTAATTTAATGCTTCTAATTAAATTAAAGTCTTTAATCGATCTGATGATGGAACTGTAATTTTGACATGGAACTCATCGATTTAGAAAAGTAACCTTGTGTTTGGGCTTCTTTAAATCATATCATAAAATATTTAATATGAAACATCAATTTGGACGTGCCTTACATTTTCCTTTTTGAGGGAGTTTTAATTCAGCAAGTGCATTTCAGTTATGATAATTTAAACAGGAAATGTCTTTCATACTGAACAGATGTTTATATGTTTATTAAATACAGGCAAAATTAAATTGTCCGTCTTCATCGTTCCTCACTTCCAAGAACACTGATACGATTTGCGTTTTGATAAATATTTAAAGAACAGAAAAACTCGATCATGAACAGGGCTATGAAGCCAAGTTCTTTCTAAAAATTGTTTCATTTAGTAAGATTTAACAAATTTCTATACTGCCTCATCCCTACTTCAATCAAGCCGAAATTAGCCGAATTATAATAATTATTTTTTTTAATCTCAATGTCGGTCGTGAGCTATGGGGTCGCCTGATGGTAAGCGCTACCACCGCCGATGAACATTTGGACAGGCGTAAGATCGATTGCAGACCTAACGCCTCTATAAAGGGATTGCTGACTTAAAATTGGAAAGGGATTAAGAAAGGATTGATGAGAAGAATAAAGGAAAGGACTGGGGAGGGGAAAAAAGGATATAAGTCTCCGGCTCCCCCACCCACCGAACGAAACACAGCAGTATGCTATTTCAAGCTGGTCTTCTGTGGGGTGTAGTAGTTCCCCGGTGCGAGCTGGCCCAATTCGAGCCGAAGCGTCGACTACCAATACAAAATAAAAAAAATCCTTGAAATATTCATATTTTCTAGGAAATAAATAATTTCGCTTAAGTAAAGGGACCAGGTATCCATTTCATTCTATCCAGGACATAGTTTATAGTTTAGTAGAATTATTAGTAAATGGCGCTAGAAAATTGTATTATACTATTATGTATTCCTTTTCCCATCTAACTTCAAATAAGAAAAAAAGTGAAATGCTGTGTTCTCTAGGGGAGTAGGGGACAAATGACATACATCTGTTTCACTGATCGATTTTCTTAACGGACAAGTAGGTGATCAGAAAGCTGTGTCCGGCCAGACCGAGATATTTTTTTTGTAAGTTACACACGTTAACTCAAAGGTCAATTTGCAGTACAGTAATATGTAATTATGAATAATTACAATTATGATGAAATCCCTTAACAGCAAATTTGAATACTTGTAGCACATCTTAGCGATATATTGTGTACATGCTTCTTACGATTCTAAACCTTAATCTATGAGCTAATGTCCCCATTTAAATATATTAGGTAAGCGTAATCTGCAATTCAATGATGAAACTGCTTTCGGGCGTGTGTTGTTTTGTAAACAGATTTGGTTGTTGAGACAACTTTACATCGCTATCTATCATCAGTTATCCCATTGTACGGATAATTAATTTTCAGTGTAATGTAGGCGGTAGAATATCCTCCGCGTAATCAGGGATAAAAAGGATTGCCAATAATTTAAGTTTCTGTAAGGGCCTAAAAGTGTAGTAAGTTCAACGACTTACTAAGTGCGAACACGAAAATAGAATACAGGATAATATCGACGACGACGACAGCGATAAAATATATTATAATATAATATCTTTTCAAGTTTCCAAATCAATGTAGCGGAAATTTCTTGTGTAATTTTATTGAAACAGTGAAAATCGCATCAAAATCGTTCAACCCTTTTGGATCTCGAAACAAATAGTCGGACTGATGGAGAGGCCCACACCCTTCCAGAATATGTGAGATATGTCCGTAGTCAATTAATAACATTTATCTGATTCAAAGCGAAAATTTATAATAAATAAAAAGAGCCAATTGTGTTCCGAACATATTCCGAAATATCATTAATATTATTATTGAATTGTTTCATCCACCTTGAAATATCTTGCTTTCGTCTTGAATTGTCTGCTTTATATGATGTTTTATGTTTTTTTTGAGAAGCAATATTTGCAAAGATTTCACCAGTCTGTGATTTATATAAAGTAGTGATGTATACGATATCATCCCACATAATATTGGTAAGACACACACAAATATTTCAGACTAAATATTCATTTTATATCAACAGCTCTGATAACACACACACTATATAAGTAGTTACCCAAAATGTTTTAAAATAACTATTATCAACTTTGACATTTTTTGCTAGTTAATAGCTTCGGAATGCTGCACTGTGACTGATCCCTTGCCTGCCAGTTTCATTAGTTATTTAATTATAAACTTTGTGTAAAATGTACCATCAACGAGACTATGAAAATTGGATGAGTTAGGGGGTCGCCTGCCTTAATCACAACCAACACTCGACGAACTATTAGACCAACATCGTTAGTCTGAACAACTTTTATGCAGCAGGTATTCAGGATAACTTTCTAGCTATAACGAGAACACTTTTCACAATAATGTTATTTAGTTATAATTTCATCGGTTCAAATACGTGTACAAAAACAAAGATTACACGTAACCTTTGCATAAAACGCATTTTAAACACAAAGAAATAAGAAACTCCATTATTCTACCTTTATGAAAATATTATGATAGTATAACATCCCAAGCAAAATAGTTGATAACAACATGCTAGTCTCCTTCGATAGCATTTAATTATAAATAAAAACACACCTCGAGAATCATTATTTTGCATAATGAAAGCATACCGAAGCTGCAATAATACAATATGCGCTATGGCAATAAATGAAATAGCTTTAATATATTATTATACAAAGCTAAAACGCAATGCAAATCTAATTACATTTTACAATTCGAACAATTGTACAATCACTTACAATTACAATACATTAAAGTGGCAATCCGGAGTGAATTGCAAATGAATAAAATGTTTTAAAATGTAAATGTTAACTTTGAAACAGTGTGAGTGTTGCGAGATTGCATTCTGTGAGCAATGAGAGCGGTCTCTTTGTGTATAATATGATCCACGCTTCACATGATTATAAAGTAAATACAAATTGAATTCCGTGATTTCCACATAAATTATATTTATGATGTTCAGTCTTGTCTACATAGATATCCCTAAAATTTAGCAATGTATCAGACATTGCTAAATTTTAGGCTACTTGCACATCATGATTTTAGATTTGTGAATGTTGATATTAAGAAGCCCTGACGAAACTATGTAACCATCCAATCTAGTAGGCTCAGAGGTTTCTTTCACATCGATCAATAAACTCCCTAAGTAAATTTTTAATGCAGATCTATTATTTTAAAATATAAATAAAATGTCTCAAAAGATATAAACCGGAAATCTATACTTTGGATCTTAATATTTTCATTAATGATAGTGTGTGTAAAGAATGTTTTAACGAAATAAAAGATTTTTATTAAAAACAAATAACATTTACTTTTATCAGCCGACCTATTTTCATTCATTAAAAGATCCTCAACATTTCACTTAAACCTATTTCCCGATACAAAACGAGTATTACGTTTTCATTTTGCCCTATTTAACATTCCCTGAGAGAGAATTTTCGAAACAACCGTCATGTTAAACTTGAAAAATATTACTCTAGAGGACGTGCAAAGTGCCCAGTTGATGTCAAACATTTCCTTATCTCAGCTTTTTTGCAACACGCCGTAAAATAAACATAAAAATAACATCAACGTAAAAAACGCGGAATATCAAACTTTATCATAAAATTTACGTTATTTTGTCGTAACCGCGTGTGTGATTGAAAAAACTTAAAGAATCGTAAAGGAAAATACGAATCGAATTTCAGACAACGGATTCATCTCTTATTTATTGACATCAATATACTACCTGATAAATACCTAACTCTTATAATACGAGTATTAATTGTTTATAATAATAAAACCACCAACCAAGTTTGGTTTAATATTTACATAAAATTTTATTATTTATGCTGAAGAAATATATAGATAATAAAAAAAAAGAAACCACTTTATACGAGTGTTTTACCGTCACTTTTTTAAATACTGGTGCTATCATATTTATATGTTTAAATTAGGCATGGGAACAGTGCATATAAAAAATTACCATTGCTTACAGCAGAATATCAGATTTTCTATAATAAATTACTCGAAAATCACCACGGTCGCCTTATTAGTGGTCACCGGTGACAAAAATTACGAACCAATCATTGGAAAACATGTTTATGCATTGAATTCTTTTAACAGGAATATATAGATGGAGAATTCGCATTAACGTCAATGAAATTTAATTGGGTAAACTAATTAAAACCACGAAGCGTTGCATTCGTGTACACTAACATTTGCCTGTGGTTTTCGACGTTGTACACCCAATCTAATCGATGAAACAAGCTGCTTTGCCTCCGAACAGCCACACATATTGTTTTTAACTGAGTTTATAATGCGGTATAATTTTTCTATTATGTACGTATTTGAGAAGCAGAAATATTATGGCTATACCAGTACACGGAATCCCAGTTCACAATAAAAATAAAACGTGACAACCATTCAAGTAATAACAAAATTAAATGGTTTTCAGTTTCCTGTCCAAATGGACTCCTATCTCGTCAATACTGGGGACTTCTTGGCACTATGTTCGTGCCTTTATTTAAAACGAAAAATATCTGTACCGGCTCCTCTCTTGGCTCATCCAATCCTTACAGAACTTACTTACTCACTGTAGACTATCGATTTGTATCGTTGAATACATACTAAATGTATATTATATTCATAGGAATCGATTAAAAAAATATTTTGCATACTTTGTTGTTGTGACTGTTCGATGAAGATATATCATAAGAATAGATATAAGATCGCCATTTGTATATATGTTCTATATTTCTTAATTTATTGCGTGTGAATTCAATTTAAAATACCCGCATATCATATATTCAAGGTCAAAACACGCTGTCAATAACGCTGTCATTTGCACGCATGATATTGATATTTTTCATCTACGGGTTCAGAGGCAGATATGGCAAAATTCAGACCAATCGGAGGAAAGAACTAAACGGATGTACACCCGGTCCGAATCTGTTTTGTAAATAACCCTACGCCAACTAAATATAACCCCATATAAAAATGTTTTAAACAAAATTGGGAACGAGAAATTTACATATTGATTCACACATTTTTTTCGTTCGCAGAATATTTTTAATATTGTTATGAAATGCTTATTCTTTTACTATTTTTGTGATATTGGATTTTGTAAATATTGTTGAGTTAGGTTTAGGTGCTCGCATTTCTACCTCAATAAAATAAAAGCATTGTGTTGAACACTGTTTTTCGTTTATTTTACGAATGTTATAATTATGAAATCGTACACTTAATAACTATTCCGATGTTTTTTTTTTTTTTAATGATGAATGTAGTCATTTACAGTCACTATAAAGTATAAAATAAAGCCGCTTTGTCTGTTTGTCTATGTCCCTATTTACAATTAAATCTAAAAACTATGCAACGGAGTTGACGGTTTTTTTATAAAAAGAGGAAGGTTTATACATGTACTTAATGACATCAATTAAACTACTCCGAATTTAACGCGTGCGAAGCCACGAAGAAAAGCTAGGTTCTAAATAAAATATTATATTTCGTGAGTAACAATATAGAACGTAAGCCAAGATTGTAATAAAGTCTGTTAACTCGGTAGTACAAGGCAGTTATCGACGTCGGCGTTGTAAACATTTGGGCTGTATTGCGAGTGCTAGACCCGTTCTGGGTTTCAAGGCCATTTATAGCTACGACCACCCTTATCGAGACCGATAACATCGACTACTCGGCGGGACATCTACGAAAATGGTTAAATGTTGAGTGACATATTTAATCAATCTACAGAATAATACTATGGTGTACAAACGTATGAAAATATGTTTTTATTATTTAATCTGTTATTCAAAGTAATTAGGTAGAGGTTATAATATATTTATGTTATGTTTTAACCGCTTAATTGTTTCTGTATTTCAACTCCAATGATATAGAACCGCTTTTGTAGGTATGGTTTGTTAGATATTCATCCACTTGGTAAAGAACTTTAAAATAAAACATGAGTTTTATTTAACATAATTAGAATACTGATTTTATCCTAGCTGGTAACCCATCTGGTTGTTTGCCTGGTGGTTAACAATCACCAGCTCCCATGAACATTTGCAAAGAGCGTCTGCAAATGCGTTGCCCGCTTTCACAGGATAAAATATGAGGAAAGGATTAACGACGGGGGAAAAGGAAATGACTCGAAAGGATAAGGAAAAGGATGCAGGCCTCCGGTTCCCTCACTTTCCGTACGAAACTCAATAGCATTCGCATGCTACTATTTCACGCCAATTTTCTGTGGGCCTATGTTACCTAACTTCCCCGGCGAGCTTCCCCAGCGAGCTGGCCCAATTTGTGCCGAAGCGCTTTCGCTTGCACAGGTGCACAACTCATTGAAATAATTATCGTAGTGTAATAGACGTATTTAGATACAATATCTATGCAATATACAAACATGGAGATTTAACATTTTCGATAATCAATAATGCGGTAACACTAAATCAATATTTGAAACACGGTTATGTTCCACAAAAGAGGTACGCGCACACAATAAACCATGTTTTTACGCAGTCCAACAGCATTGACGACCGCATTAACCATATTTTCATTATATATTATATCCGAATGAAACCCTTGGCTAATGACACTGATATGAAAATGATTCGCGGTCCGGAACGTCCGGTTGGGATATTGAATATTATCCGGTTATCGAAAACTTTTAATCCGCCCAACCGTTAAATATAAATGACACGGCTGATAGCTCCGTGTTTATGAATGAATATCTGCTGTATATTTTAAGAATTTGGGTCATCGTGGAATATGAAAAATAAAATATTAAATTTAATATGCAGAGTTTTTGAAAGCTATTTAATTTTATTTAACCGAAATTATGCCACCTTAATGTAACAATTAAAAATGTAATTGATAGTGTCGTTTTAACTACTTATAATTTTTCAAGTATAATATTTTCACCTGCTACATGAGTAAAGGCTATAATTATATTATTTAAAAAAAATAGAGTCAAAGCGCCTTTAGGGAAATTTCCCAATAAACTTCAATTAACTATTATGAAAGAAGTTTCTTTAATAAATTAAATAGAAAAATCAAAGAAAAAAACGGGCACGTGTATCCCACACGAACCACTTAAAAAATGTGTCAAGGTGAATACCCGGTTCGTTAGTTAAGCCAACCCTTTGGCAAAAAATTCAAATGAAACACGCATTAAAATAATCTAATGCAAATAAGACTATTAATTGCGAGGTAACCCACAAAATTAAGGCTCCAAATTGGGCGATGAGAAAAAATTTTATTCGGCCAACAAAAAGTGTATTTTTAGGGTATGCTGATCCTGTTAATTAGAGGCTGCTGTCCTCTCAGTGGCTCTGTTGAGAAAAATACGTTGGCTGGAGCTGAAATATGACGGGCATTAATATCCTCCGCATTTCCGCTCACTAACCGCGTATTTACCAGCCCCTAAAGCTCGCCACTCCAAATTACCAAGGGAAGCCAAAACATCGGCAAGCGAGCTAATGAACTGCAAGTTTTAGTACCTACCACCTACATCTCACAAATTAGAATTATAATTTCGGATCTAATGGTTTTATGAAGTGAAATTATTCATACATGTTAATTTTTAACAACGATAAAAGAACGGTGTGTTATAAATTTGACAACTCGATGTTAATGTGTGTGTGTATGTGTGCTTTTGTGTTTTTGTGAGTATGTGGGTGTCTGTTAATGGTAACGTAGCTCCCAAAGAGATGAACCGGATTCGATTTTGTTTTGTTTTATTTTTTCAGTGTCAGGAGTGTTTTTCAGTACTCCCTCAAGATGAGTATCAAATGAAAGACCTAGTAGAAATACTCTTTGGCAGAATTGAAATACAAATGGCCGCAAACACCTTTGTGTTCCATTCATCTTTATGAATCGATTCACTTTCTGTTTTTTTTGTTAATTATATGTAGCTTATACGTTAAACTTAACCTTTATTGTCCAAAAAAGGATAACCTTTTTTATATACCCTAATTTTAGTTGTTATTTTTAAACTACTTACATACTTAATTATACAGTTTTTACCGGAATTGTCCTTTTGTAAAAATATTTGTATACGCACATTATTTTAAACCTCAGTGGTTTTTTTTTTTTCTTTACTACACAAGTGACAATTAATGTTGTTTCATTTTTCTTCTGATAATAACTAAAAATAAACATACAAACAAAATAACAGAAAATTGTCGCACAGTAATAACAAAAACGAAATTCAACTAACTTTCAATCAATTAATGAAATGAAAAAGTATTTCATTATAGTATTCTCTCCTATCAAGAAAATTGTAGAAGTCGGAAAAAATAGTACATTAAATATATTATCTGTAACCAAAGCACACCGCGCTCGGTCTGCGGTTAAATCCTTTTTCAAAAGAACTCAAAGAGCGATTCAAAATAAAATAGTCAAGCATAAAATATAAGTGCAAAGCCCAGAAAACAGTGAGGTGAGGGAAAAGAGCAGTTCTGTAAATCAGCTGTACCACTTTCGAGATTTATTCGCAAATAAAACAACCGCAGAGTTCGTTCGGCCATTCCGCGAAGTTATTTCAATTTAACGCTATGTACGCACGTATACAATGAAATAAAGCAAATCGTCCAAATGAACGATTACCTCATTAGCGTCCACTAATTAACTGGTCGTAATTTGAAATGGTTGGATGCGAATCAGTTCAATTCAGTCAAACATAGTTCAACAACCTCGTTGTGACATTGTCAACTTGTCAAGTTTGTCAGCAATTCGACCAACAGTCTCTGTTGTTCATTATTATTTGTTGTCCTTGACAAACGAAAGTCTACGGTTATTAAGGAAAACAACATTACAAGCAATTATTTTTCATGCTTACTGAAGCAAATAAATCGCGGTATTGATACGATAGTGGTCTCAAATACGATAGATAGAATATCATAAAGACGCAATAAACACAAAATCTGAATCTGACAAAAATATAGAACCAGTCGTAAAGAATGTTTTTTCAGTATTGGTGGCGGATTCTATCGAATCAGATTTAAGCCTTTGAATAAGTGTGATGGCCGCCATTGGCACCAACTCTCAGTTATCCATTAAAGACAAAATGTGCACAACATTTTAAAGTTAATATGCAAATATATATCATGATAATATATTGTGCAATATTTTGTTTATTGCGCGAAACATGATCAACACACTTTTTAGTACAAATTACATGACCTTCGATCAATAAAAATAACATCATTATTAATGATCGAAGATAATATCTAACCAAACATATTATACCTACTGACCCATAATTCATCCACCCATTCATCATACGAATCGCGTGGGTACTGCAGGATAAGTGACATATTTGCCTCATTGCGGTTTTTTATTACGTGGATTAATACGTGATGTTGGATTCTACGACGATGGAGTGTGGTTGCAATTTAAACCTGTACCACAGATTACTAAAATCATCATCATCAATTCATATAGTTTCCACTGCAGGGGCATACATCTCGAAAGATTTTCCAGGCCTTAATCCACCATGCTCACATACCGGTTTCCCCACGATATTTCCTTTTACCATTTCGAACCCTCGACTTTTCACTTTAAGTCCAAGGTAACCTGGCCACTGAGCCAGTACTATTCTTAATAGTTACCTATATATGAATAATTATTTATAAACTTATATATGAATAATTATTTATAAATAAAAAACACATCTTAAAAACGATAGTTAGATAGTGTAATTTTTTAGGAATTACGTAGATCAGCAGTTAACGCACTACTAAACTTATTATTTTGGGAGCCGTACCTATAACTTATCATAATATTGAAATAAACATTTCAATTCAATTTAGCTTTATTTTAGTTTCGGTCTTCGACGGCTGCACGGCATAATGGCTAAGAGAAACGAATGCTATAGTGAGAAAGTAATAAGCGTACATTCTTGTAATATTTTCACGTTTGAATGATGTTGCCATACACATAGCGCTCGTGTAAAGTATTATGAATGATAAGACGATTGTTATAACAAATATGATTAAATTGCTATATAATCTATTCGGAATATAAAATGTATCCCTACGGAACACAAGATTAAAATTAAAAAGATTGATTACATTCCTCTTACTTTTACTGTTATTATCATTAATATGATCGTCGTGTCAAAGGAGTACATGTAAAATTTAGTATGTAAAATTTAGAATATCAGTATATCACGTTTTAGAAACTTTAAAAGACATTTATGATTCAAATTGCATTAAATATAATAATGTTGGTGTCCTGAAAGTAATATTATACTTTTTGTTATACTTAATACTATATAGTGAAGAATATGGAGGAAAAGGGAAATAATTCGAGAAATCTAACAATAAGGAAATATTGTGATCAAGAAACGTAGAGTAGAGTGATGAATGGGTGATACAACATGTGGTAGTAAAACATTATTGGGTCGAGGCCAATAAGGAAAATATAATATGTTTGACAGAATAGCTGAGTATGCATACTATATTGTGAAAAAATTTGTTAACTTTACGAAAATATTATATGTACTTGTTGTTTTTTTTTTTTTCAAATACATCTAGTAGGCACTTAATATAGATCAAATCATCATAACAAAAATTTATAAAGGCCACGCGATGTCAACCTAGTTTCAAATGACCATACCGCATAAGTGTGAGTGCACGTATGCAATCTGAATACAATTTAAGAACATCATGTAATAAAATCTAAATCCAATACTTCAAGATCTGTTGTATATATGTATATAAATTATAGAAAAAATCCCTTAATTTATTTATGTTTAGTATGTCATCATGGAATTGAAAGTCTGTAAACATAAAAAAATGTTTTGTTTATTAATTATATATCACATAACATAATAAAATCTTTTACCACAAAGATTTAGAAATTGTAATGTTTGGTTCATAATAAATAAAACAACTAGTCTACTAAAACGTCTGTTTGTCAAATGATAAATATCTGTCATGAACATTTAACAATATAATTTATGTGAGCAATAATTTTTTAATAATTTAACAAGTTTAAGGATTTTATCACATATAATTACTTATCACCTACTGAAAAATTAACTAATTTTTCGGATTCGCTCCACAATTGTTTTGCTATATCAGCATCTTGCGACAACCGTGATGGAATCCTTTTACGACAGTCACTGAAATAGCAACCACTGACATCTTTAACTTCGGGTGATACAGCCAAGTATATCGAAGTCTGGGCTGCTTCCCAAGGGCTTTGGTACACAAAATCAATACCTATTTTTATAATAGCACGGATAATTTTACTATTAATGTTTCTGAACAGATTCGTTGCACACACACCAGGATGCAACGCATTTGCAGTCACGCCACTACCCTCTAACCTACGTTTTAATTCCAATGTCATAAGATTAAGATATAGCTTACTATTCGCATACACCAAGTAATCACTCCAATATTTCTCCATATTTAAATTTTCAAAGTCCATTTCTGCATATTTATGTATAAAAGATGACACATTAATGATTCGACTAGGAGCTGAAGCTTTCAGCAAAGGTAACAAGAGACAGGTTAATAGAAACGGTCCGAAATAATTCACTTGCATTCCTACGTGATTTCCATCTTCCGTCTTGTAATTACCGAGGCCGCCTGCGCCGGCATTATTAATGAGGACATCCAACCTGCTCTCAGTTTTGTATATTTTTTCACAAAAATCCCGAACTGATCGCAGCGACGCTAAATCCAAATGTCTATAAACAACTTCTGTATTGCCAGTCGCTTTTATTATTTCATCTTTGGCTTCTGTACCTCGACGTATACTGCGACAAGCGATAATGACCCTTGCACCGCGCTCCGCTAAGTTCTTAGCGGTTTCGTACCCGATACCGCTGTTACCACCTGTTATTATCACGACTTTCCCCACCATATGAGCACTCGAATGACATATTGCGTGCGTGAACTTCTGATAGATCTTCAGAAGTAACACAATAAACACAGTAAGAACTATGACCGCAATAAAAAGCATTTTATTGTTGATATTTTATTGCGTTGACACCATTACCACGAACAGGTTTGATTTACAATCATTTATCTAGGAGGTCACTGAAGCATGTGAACGGTATGAAAGATAAGTCTGTTTCTTTTTGCTTCGTGATAAGGAAGGTATAGTTTATCTATACATGTCGTTTCACAACCGAGAGTACCCGACCGTCTCTACGGTATGTTATTCTGTACTAAATATAATATGGACGTGCGTACGCGTCGCGACGTCGCATGGTCTTGACAACCGTTACGTAAGCAATAAGCTGTCATTGAATCAAGTACCGCTATAAATATGTCACCTTGAACAACAAAAGTATATATTTATTTTTTATTTCCCATTGTATAACCTTATTTTTTTCTTATTTCTTTTAAGGATTGAAATTTAAATAATTTACTCATAAATTATGTATAATAGTCTAGTAGGTCTTCCTACATGAGGCTTCAGAAAAACAACATGATTGAAGGAAATACTCCATAAAAGTGTACTTATTTTGAAGGACAACGAAAAATATTTTAATTGCAACAATTTGAATCGACTCATTTATTCTTTTTTCGTTATTAGTCCATTGTAAATCTCTCGAATTAATTTGAATAATGCAATTATGAAATACAAAATGCTATAACGAGAGAATAAAAAATATGAGCGTTAAATTATATATTTTATATCATTAGGAGAGTCAACATTGATGATATAATAATGGACGTATTTTATTATGATTGTCGTGTCAAAGGAGCTCTATATACGTTTTTATTAGTTATTTTTATTTGTGAATGTAATAGTTGATTTTTATTTATTTTTCACAAATATGTATATACATACAGTCATTTATAAACAAAGTGAATAAACGCAATTTTTTAATGCAATAAGTCAGGTCGTTTGAACAGCCGTGACTTACGATTCGTTCACTCAAAAATTAAGACAATTGATATAGTAGTCCAGTAATATTATATTTAGATTGACGCTTGCTATCTACCTTTTTATGGTTACCTACTGTTTCATAATTGTTTTAACGTAAATATATTATATTGAAAGATAGAAGAAGAATGTATAAAAATAGATGAAGAACGGATATTACGGTCCGACTATTTTAACTGTTTATTAGTTTCTATAGATATTTACTTAGAACAGTGCCTGTTGTCGGCCCAAAACGAGTCTCGTTGCAAACTGCAATATTAAAGCGATTCAATTTCACGAGTTTATAACTGAAAAGATAGAATAAAAGGCGACACTTGGCTGTATCGCTGTGTACATTGAATAGTGAAAAGGTAATTTATTTACAGACGGAACTACGCTGTAACTGTTTCTTTTATAAGCGACTTCAAAAAAAGATACTCGAATCAATCAAATATGAACCGATTTTGATGACAGCAGCCTTTGTCTATGATTGACAATGACACCATACTTTTAAGTGCTGGTAGATATCGGTAACTTATTTTATGACTTATTTATTGTTTCAATCACAACATAAAAAAAGAACTATGAAACATTAAATTGAGCTGAGTCAATATAATACAATATAATATTATACAATACATTAATAAAATCAGCAAACATAAAAAAATAACATTAAAATTTTATTTAATAAATAATTAAGTATGGAAGTATGTGTATGTATGTGTATGTCTGATAATGCACTAATTAAGCATAACAGTATTTATGTACATTGAAATCATGTTTAATAAATTTTTTATATATTCATTAGCTTTTGAACATTGGTTGAATATTGGAGCTATTTATAAAATGTATATGCTCTCCTTCATAGATTAACTACTTCACTAATACTATCACGTATATGTAGATAGATAACTAAAAAACAAATTGGCATGCATTAAACTTGTAGACTGAAGATGTCTGTCCCTAATGATAATATTAACGTAGCGTGGAGAGCGAATCAATACATAAATATCGCCGCCATTTAGCTTAATGAAACATTTAATAATAGCCTAGTCTATAATTACTGTTCTGTCATTAATTAACTAAATAGTAAATAGCCACTTTTCTACCTAAACATCTGCCAAAACAAAGGACATATGGATTTGCTTTGAGCTGCAACACACATGTTACATTTGTTAATTATTACAAATTAATATTAATGGATCGCACTGTTTAT
>NW_024045132.1:0-70 GCF_012273895.1 Zerene cesonia | reverse complement strand
TGACAGATTCGAAATTCAAATGTAATATTTTTTTATAATTAAGTGTAACAGTATTTATGGCCAGACTAAG
>NW_024045131.1:4487515-4489607 GCF_012273895.1 Zerene cesonia | reverse complement strand
CAATCAAAGTAATCGTGAAATTAACACTAAAACGACAACATCACATCAAAATCAGGTTGTCCAAACGGCAACATCTAACATCCACCCACAAATTCGTCTAATCAAACATCCACTAACTTAACAGTAAGTCGAAAGGTGATTGAATGCTATAACTGTGGGGGCAACCACAAGAGAATTCATTGCGCGGTAAAATGTGAATTTTGCGGTAAAAAGGGCCATTCGGAAGCTATATGTTACCATAAAAAGAATTCTAAGTCTGAAAAAACTGAGAATAAAACGAACAAGCAGGAAACTAAATTTATAAAACAAACAACTTCTAAAGACAAATTTTGTAAACTTATAGACATTAATAATTTTAGACACGAAGCTTTTATAGATACTGGAAGTAGCTGTTCATTAATAAGTTCTACCTTCACAACAAAATGTAATCTTAGGGTGACTAAATTGGTTTCTCCTGTAGTTTTACAAGGTTTTTCGAAAGACAGCTTCAAAACAGTATCAGAGACAGTTAGTGTGAATATCAGGTTAGATTCCGTTATGATTGAAAACGTCGAAATGTATGTACTTGAAGAGTTATCTGGGTGCGATATATTAATAGGCCGTAATGTCACAGAACGATCCGATTTAATGTATTCTAGAATAGGTGATACATTGACATTTCAAAGTACAATTAATTTTAATAATAAATGTAATATGATAGGTGAATCACAATTGAATTTTGATACTGATTCACATCGAGATGAACTAGTGTCGCTATTAAATAAATATCAACAATGCATTGCATTTAACATAAAGCAGTTAGGCAAGGTAGAAGGTCATGAGATGGTGATTAGATTAAGCGATGACAAACCGATACAGTTTAGGCCTTATAGGACCTCTAGTGCTGATAGGATTATAATTAGGCAAATGATTAATGAACTTTTAGAGAACGGTATTATTCAAGAGAGTAAATCTTCGTACGCAAGCCCGGCTCTGCTTGTCAATAAAAAGAACGGCGAAAAAAGGCTATGTATAGATTACAGGGCCTTAAATAAGGTAACCATAAAAGACAAGTACCCAATGCCACGTATAGACGACCTTATTGACCGGCTTCAAGGATGTAATTTTTTTAGCTCTCTTGATTTAAAAAGTGGTTACTATCAAATTAAAATGTCCCAAGAGTCGATTCACAAGACAGCCTTCATCACTGAAGATGGCCATTACGAATTTCTGAGACTTCCTTTTGGTTTGGCTAATGCACCGTCATGCTTTCAACAAATGATGGACAAAGTCATGGGTAACATGAGATTTGGCAATGTTATACTTTATTTGGATGACATATTAATCATAAGTAAAACAGCAGAAGATAATTTAATTCTTATTGAAAAGGTTTTACACATTTTTAAAGAAAATAAGCTGACGTTAAATTTAAAAAAATGTCATTTTCTTAAAAGAGAAATTGAGTTTTTGGGTTATCAAGTAAATGCCGAAGGACTTAAACCTAGTGAAAACAAAGTTAAGGCGGTTAAAGATTTTCCTACCCCTAACACAGTACACCAACTACGCCAGTTCCTTGGCCTTATTAGTTATTTCCGCAAGTTTATAAGAAATTGTGCCATGTTGTGTAGCCCACTTAGTAAATTGTTAAAAAAGGATTGTCCCTGGAAATGGACTTCAGAACATTCTAAAGCCTTTTCGGTACTAAAGGCAACCCTCATTTCTGATAACGTTTTAACGATATTTGACCCGAGTAAAGAAATTATATTATATACGAATGCAAGTAGAGACGGAATTGCGGGTATATTGATGCAGCTTACGGATCACGGTGAAAAACCCGTGCACTACTATAGTCGCCAAACTACAGAGGATGAAAAAAAATATCATTCGTTCGAGTTAGAGTTACTAGCTATAGTACAATCTTTAGAAAAGTTCAGGCATTATTTACTAGGCGCACATTTTAAGATAGTGACAGACTGCAGTGCGGTTCGGTACGCAATGACAAAAAAAGACATAATCCCGCGAATCTCCCGTTGGATCTTGTCTACTCAAGAATACTCATTCAATATAATTCACAGAGAGGGTAGTCGTATGCAACACGTAGACGCCTTAAGTA
>NW_024045131.1:4485797-4487415 GCF_012273895.1 Zerene cesonia | reverse complement strand
GAGAATCGGACAACATCTATTTTTTATAACCCTAAATGATAAGAATAAGGCAGAACAGCGTTTGCCGGGTCAGCTAGTCTTAATATGAAATGGTGGTTATAGAGGGACGTATTTAATTTATTAGAGGCCTGGGATAGGGGCTTTTATTAAAAATAGGCTCATGGCTGTATATTAATGTCGTTTGTATATTAATATATTGTATATATTGGCTGTATATTGATATGTAGATTTATATTTAATCACTAGACGCCCGTTTCGGCTCCGTCCGGATATCAAGATTCCTGTTTTATCCCAAGGGAGCACATACACACACACATCCTTACAAACACTCGCATTTATAATATTAGTAGGACATACAGGGTGACATACAGGGTGTCCGATGGTTGTGGACGGTTTTTCGAAGGCTGATAATGGGAAAATTACTCACTAAAACCCAAGCATGCTAATTAATTAATCATACCTTGCCTATAATAGTCTGTAGTATTTAATTATCTGTGGCCTTGCCTTGCGTTACTGTAAAAAATCACTCAGATATAATTCTAGATAACTGATAGTATTATTAACATTGTTTGACTCGAATTCAAATTCAAATTCAAATTGTTATTAACTATAAGCTGGTCGCCAGAAATTGTCAAAATTAGACCGAATTTAAATCGAACCACACTCGACGTCATAAATCGGTATCCAATCATAAAAATCAGTTCACTCAGTCGAAAGTTCTGAGTTTACAAACCCAAAATACAGTGAGAACCACCGCTTCCTTTTTGGAGTCGGTTAAAATTAGATTTAACTGGAAATCTTTTTTGAATATCAATAATGGTTTATTTTATTTGGCATTTCAAATACTTGTATATATGAACGTAATTTGTTAACTTAGATAATGAATTTGTTTGAATATCTACTTATAGACTCTGACGTCACAAAATGGCTCTGTATCGATCCTATTCTTAGTTGAACCGCATAGCTACTGTATGGGCCTTGAAAGAAACCATTGATTTTATAACCCATTCATGTTGGTAGAGGCGACAGTCCAAATAAGTGTCAGAAAGTACTAAGAATTGGCCATTCATCCAGTTTCATCTTCTTTTCTTTCTTCATAAGATAAAGCTTGCTGACAGACGCACAGACGGACAGAGGAGTCTTAACAGGGTCCCATTAGGAACTCTAACTATTATAAAAACTTACGAAGTTTCTTTGAATAAAGAAGTATCTAATAATATATAAATGTGAAAATTTGTTTGTTTGGATGTTTGTCCGTCTATCACGCTGAAACTACTGAACGGATTTTCATTAAATTTGGTTACAATTACAGATGACTGAATTGGGTGATAGGATACTTTTTATCCTGATAACATACTCCCTTGTGATAAAACAGGATTCTTGATATCCGGGCGGAGCCGGGACGAGCGTCTAGTCCTACTATATCCTACTAATATTATAAATTCGAAAGTTTGTAAGGATGTGTGTGTGTTTGTAACTCTTTCACGCACAAACTACTGAACCGATTGCAATTAAATTTGGTACCTAGACAGCTGAACAGCTGGAATAACATATAGGCAACTTTTATCCCGATATTCCTACGGGATACGGACTTACGCGGGTGAAACCGCGGGGCGCA
>NW_024045131.1:4483195-4485697 GCF_012273895.1 Zerene cesonia | reverse complement strand
TTTTTTGTAAAAAAAAATATTTTACCACCATAACTAATTGAAACATTGCATTTAAAAACTTCGAAATTTAAATTGCCAGCAAACGATATAAAGCTATCTTGAATGTATTACGCACGTCTTATCTTCAAGGGTCTACAAACTCATTTTATCTGAGAAATGATCTTAGATATTACACATTTTTAGGTCCCTATTTCATATCTTATCACAAGTTATAAGGCCTCGTAAGCATTCGCTGTGGTCATCACTGATAAAAAAAAAGATTGTGATTCGAAATTTAAAATTTGCGCTTCAGACTGAAATTGACTCTCAGTACGCAGCAATTTCGTATTTTGGCTATAAAAAACAAAACGCAAAGAAGACTCACCAAAGAGGCTTAATATTTTTTAAACGCCGGCACACGAAATTGTAAACTTGCATCACGTTTGGATGTTTAATGGTCTAAATGAACATTGAGCGCAGCATTTGGCCGATCCCAAAATAGTGTAAGGCCCCAAGTAATGTTATAAACAACACTGACTCACACATGCAAGAGTCCAAATAAAAAAAAATCAATATTTACACAATTACTCAAACCTATGTTTAGAAAAGGTCTCAATACGTCAAGAGAAAAATGGTCGACGAACAATTAAAATGTAATATCGTGTGCTGAAAAATGTGACTTCATGAACACAAATATGGAAAATCTATTAAAAATGCACAAGTACTCACAGACTCGCCGAGCGCTACCACTTTACGTATGCAATTAGCCGCGTCTGATGTTTTTTAACGATGAAAAATCAATAATTTTTAAGAGCACGAAATTGTTCATATTTTTCCATCGCGGGACCCCGCTTTTCTCTCTCAGAAGTCAGAAAAACCTATCAAGAAAACTGTGCAAGAGCGAGATGCATACATGTCGCAAATTGTAAATAATGACACGGAATCATAACAAACGAGAGAGATAGCAGATAGCCTCTAGGACTCTAAATATTATTACGTAATTATACAAATGATGGAAGTCAAATTTATTACTTACCGATCGCAGCAATAATTTAAGGTACAAATGTTTCCATTTAATAATTTATACGCGTTTAAAACATCGCGATTGCATTTTGACGGCGAACGACCATCCGTCAGACGAACGCCATTTGCAAAAGCGTGCGGTCTACTTACTAATGTCGTGCAAGTAACAAGTTATGACTTTAGATTGAGTATGTTGCTAGCATATATCATGGAAAAGGGAAATTTATTTTGTGATTTTTCCGTTTTCTTTTATTGTCAGAGTAGCAATATTTTATAATTTCTTGTGAAAGATTATTCATAGTGTCAAGTGTGTCTATGATTTTTTTGACAGGCAATGATTTGAAATCTCTGATTCTGTATCAATTTATAATTTACCCTTTCTAAACGTTTTGCAAGTTTTCGAAACTTGTAAACGTTACTTTATTTCCAACGTGGACTACAAAATTTTATACTTCGTATATCTATATTCGAAAAACAAGCAGTATAATATTTTTACGACTTTACAGGCTTATATCTCGCCAATATTTATCACAGATTGAGTCTATTAGGCAATATTATTCTTTATAGATTCTAGAAATGGCATTAAGTATTATTATTATTTATAGATGTATTTGCTCATCTCCGTTATCTTCCAGTTACATATATGGATAGCCTCCCTTTAAAATTATATTAAGAAAACGTATGTAGGATACTTTAGTTGAATCTAACTATAGCCTATCATTATGTAAAATTTTATCAAAATCTGCCCAGTGGTTTATGATAGACGAGCATATAGAAAATTGTACTAACCATTGTTTTGGGGTTTATTAAGATAAAGGTTTTCCGGTCAAACAGCCAGCTATTAATAATGAAGCATAAGAAACGCCGCGAAAATATTTTACAATTTATAGTGATAAGACGGCAAGCGATTTTCCGGTGAAAACTGTTTCAACTCCATCACTTCGCGAGTTGTTATAATTGTCCTTTTTGTTTAGGAAATTTTTGTCATGTGGTCTCTTAAGAAAAGCATTGTAATGTATTAATAATGAGATAACACGCTAGTATATATTTTAATAGATAATCCGATTCCGCCTAGTGTTAGAAATTAAACGCAAATATCCATATCATTAATATATATATAATCAATTAATCTGACGGTAGACGACAAAAGGCACGGTGATTCTTAAACGCAAACGCACGCCTAGAAGTCTCGAGCAAAAGTGACACGCGTGCGCCACCGCTTGGCTCGGTGGCTTCACTCGGTGTTGCCAACACGGCCCTCCTGCACCGTGCATGTCCTCAGGCACGACCGCTGTGGTTTCACTTCTCGACTATGTATACATCTGGAAAATCGTAAACTGTATCAAGGGTTAATTTAGGCACGTTTTCACTTTACAATTTTGATCAATGCATCTCAACTAAAGTTCTTTACAATTGGGATGTACTGATTGTTCTGAACTGAGCTACCCAAGCTTTCATCTCATTATTCCAACATTCACTCCTTTAGTCCGAAGCAGTGAC
>NW_024045131.1:4474740-4483095 GCF_012273895.1 Zerene cesonia | reverse complement strand
ACCTAACCTAACCCAAAACCTAACCTAACCCAAAACCTAACCTAACCCAAAACCTAACCTAACCCAAAACCTAACCCACCGTCTCAAACGTGGTAACCATTAACGAAACGTTTGTAAGAATGTATAAAGAGTAACAAACTCTTTTCCACGAAAACACTGAACGGATTTGATATGAATTGCTTTTGCTCGTGACTGTTATTATGCTAAAAGCGGACAACGGAACTTATTGTTTACCGGATGGTAAGCGATCACCAATGCTACGTTTCTGAGTGATTTGACATTTTGTAGGATTGTATAGCTTAAAAAAAAAAATGGGCATCGGGAAAATAAATAAAAGTTTCTGTGTAAACGTACTTTATTATTATCTTAACCATTCCGATTCATTCAAACATGTATTATTACTACCTTATAATAGTTTTGATAACTTATACTAAAGACTCCTATATAATAAACCTATTATTGATAACCGGTATTATTTGCAATCTGTCGCTGCTTAAGTTGGAACTTCAAGAGAAACTTATAAACAATTATCAGTTTATGATTTTCTCGAAAATCACTCATAACTTACTATCATCTAGAATTTAATTACTTCCATGTTTGATTTTCAATTTATCTGCATAATTCAGAGCATATTATTTATGATATGAATAAATTCTTAAATAATGGGACGGCAGATTGATACTTATATTTTTATAATAAAAAATACAGTATTTTAAAGATAATACATTCTATATACAGAGACCTGTTAGACTAGATAGTGATGGCTCAGGCAGATAATCAGAGACATTTGGAAAATATCTAATCACAATATTGAGTTTCGTCGTTGAGTTTCACAATTCTCACGCAACGGCTTGAAAAGTATTTTCTATACCAACAGAGACAGCTAGCAAGATACATGCATTGAGGCACCTTCATAATACAGACTGTTAATTTATGCTACGATTAAATAGTTGTTAGGATATTTTTTCTAAGGGTAATCAGCGTTTTTAAGAAGATTCTACATACAGATAATGTCACATAAACGTAACATGTATGTTTGACCTTAAAATAACTAATAAAGATTTAAAGTGCGTTATATGTGCTCCCGTGCTAATCGGGGCAGTCTTAGAAAAAATATCCTGTATATTACACAGTTACAGACGAACTCGGGTCTCTTTGTCTCTTATGTTCTAACTTTAACAAAGGTAAAAAGTAATTGCATGTCTTGAGAATATTTAATTATTTTTCGAAACATCTTGTTTAAAGCAGTTTCGTGTCATGTTACTGTTTGAGGTCTCTTTACGTCATGTCCGATAACTTTCTGATATAATTTCAACGTTATAAAAGTTACTCTGTACTAATTTGACGAAACAACGCACAGGTATCCAAAAGTGATTAAACACGACTTTGCTTCGATTACTTTACATAAAATAACAACTCAAGAATAAATACTGCAATATAATTAAATGACGTGCAAAAACCATACAAAGATATGGTGTAGCCGTGCCGCTTTTCGCTCGACTTGGCGGGGGCATTGCCGTGCCGTGCCGTGCCGTGCCGTGTCGTGCCGTGTTTTAATCACTTTCTAATCTTATTAATATCAATATCAAAATAACGATGAAATCATGATAAAAAGGATCGGACTACTGTTAACACTGTATATGCCAATTTAATGACCGTATTAAGTGGGTCTACCGAAATCTTCCCGCAAGAAACCTGAAAAGGTAGTAGCCGGTGACCGCTTGGAATATCCTGTGCACCCAATATAATCTGCAACAAAATACAATTAGTTGGCATTTGAGAGCAATCTTGAGTCTTTTGTTGTTAAACTAAGATGGATGGTATGTAGGTAAGGCATAGATTTGCACGTCTCTGTTTGATTTTCGCTTATTGACATGTAAGGGTTCTAAAGATTTCTGTATGTTGTCCAGGAGACAAAGGCAGCCATATGAGTGGATGAAGTGTTGAAAGAATGAATGGTGAGCGGGTGGTGAGCGGGTGGCGAGCTACCGACCGGCGCAGTTTGGTGCGCGCGGCGGGCAGCGAGTCGAGCGTGTCGCGCAGCACGTAGCGGCGGATGCCGAGCATGTAGGCGGCGACGTAGGCGTCCCAGCTGAAGCGCGCGGGCCAGGCGGGGAAGGCGGCGCCGTCCCGCGCGCCGCGCGCCGCCGCCCGCAGCGCGCCCGCCTCGCCCGCCGCGAACTCCCACTCGCGGTTCGCGAAGTACTCGCCCGTCGCCGCCGCCATCTTAAACCGCCTCGCGATCGACATCATGCTGCAAATTTTACAGAACAAACAACGATATCATTAGTATCACACTTCACACTAATATTACAAATGTGAAAGTTTTTTTGTTTGGATGTTTGTCCGTCAATGACGCTGAAACTACTAAACGGATTTTGATTATATTTGGTACAGAAACAGGTATCACCTGACTTGGTTGATAGGATAGCTTTTATCTCGATTAAATGCTCCCTTGGGATAAAACAGGAATCTTGATATCCAATTAAAAATAACAGTAAAGTTGTGACTCACATGGGCTTGCGTCCCTGCGCGCGCAGCAGCAGGTCGTAGAAGAAGGCGGGCAGGAAGTGGCACGTCAGTTCCCAGAAGGTGTTGAGCGCGCGCGACTCCGTGAACGAGAAATTGGGGTACCACATCACGTACCTGCATGACGTCAGTCGAATTGTTGGTGCAATAATAACAATTTAGTGCACTCTGTGACAATGATTTGAAATAATATGTCACAATATGTACTGTATTAACTGAAAATTGTTTTCGAAGTTTGTCGATTACGCTTCGGCACGAATTGGGCCAGCTCGCACCGGGGAAGTACCACACCACCAAAGGAGACCATGAAATGGTAGTAGCATGCAACTGTGTTTCGTACGGTGAGTGGGGAACCGTATGCCCGTTTTTTATTTAGTCCTTCCCAGTCAGTTCCTTCTTCCAGTCGTCAATCCTTTCCTTATCATGTGGTTCATGGGTGGTGGTGTTCACTTACCACCAGCTCAGTTGCCCGCTTATGGCATAAAAAAACACAAGTGGACCTATATATTATTGTTCTTAAATAAAAGAAATAACGATAATAATAAAAATAATTTATTTAACAAACTATAAATGATATTTTATATTATATTGGAACATGTTATTTGGGGAACTCACTTGGTGGGGTTCTCTCTCGCCCACTTGACGCAGAGGCGCGTGAAGTGTCCCCACTGCAGGGGGTCGATGGGGCCTGACGTCACGTGGTACACGGGACAGTGGCCCGGCCTGGAATATCGGAAATTAATAAAGTTTAGGAAATCAAACAGTTTTAATGACCTTTATTCATGTTATTTATTATACATTGTTATTAACAATTAATTGTCAACCGCGGCTGAGGCGCGTGCACCACGTACACACAGTTGCAATTCATTTGCTTAGAGATAGCACACACACATACGTAACGAATGTCACAATTTATATTTCTATGCTTGTGTCGATAAACAACAAGCAGACTTTAACTTGGCTTATGTTAAACAACAATTAGCGCGCGATGACGCAAGCGCACGAGACACACGGTGCAGCCTCACTTCTTGGAGCCCTGTCTCCAGGCGGCGAGGATGCAGTTGTTGACCAGCGTGTCCACGGGCACGAGGTCCACCACGCAGCGCTCGCGGCAGAAGCCCGAGCGGTACGTGCCACGGGAGATCTCCATTATTATGCCTGACGAGTAGAAGTGGAAGAATTAGCGAAGGTCTGAGCTGAGTCCGCCCGCAACTTCGTCCGCGTGGAGGAGTTGCTTTGGGCTAACGATAACTCGCATAACTCGATGGTTCCTTTTTTTAGACTTTTGAGCTATATTCATGATAAAGTTTACAATAAAAATACACCAAATTTTAGTATACTTTCTGCACGAATCGGGCCAGACAAATCTGAACAAATCTGAACTATACGAATAAACGAAACAGTATAGAAATTACCAGTAACTCCATAAATGTTGTCGATCCAGCCGGGGAAGGGCTCCTGCACCGCAGCGGTCACTGGAAGCGTACAACATACAGTTTGGAATCATGCATAAGAGCTTATGGAACATAATTTATTACAAAGGATCTAGGACAGTTTCTTAACAAAAATTTTTATGATAAATTAAAATGTAATGGTTCTCCTCTGTAGAACTGCTTTCTCAGCCGGCAGTTAATAATGTACTCATATTAAGACAAATCGTCTTACTACATCTTACTACAAAACGTTACTACATGGAGTCTAGTTGAATAAACAAATCTTTGAGTTTGGAATTAATTGCGTTCAAATGCCAACATTTAAAAATATGATATCTTTGTATTATCTCAAAATTTTTGTATATTTGTATATAGTATTTGTATATCATGTATATTATAATTTTGATTTTTATATTTCATTATTAAGTTATATATTCTAATGTGAAAAATTGTGTGTTAGTTTGTAATTTAATTTATGTATAGCATGGTGGTGCGTTGGCTAGACTAGATATATACCAGTAGAAGCGTGCTAGAAGCTGGTGGTGAAAAATTGATAAAAAATATTAATAACGAAAAGCAATAGCTACATCACTACAATAGTATAAACAAATCGCTTTTTCTGTCTGTTTTTTTTTTACAGACAGAGTGATTCAAGAGGAAGGTTTATATGTACAATAACATCTATTAAACTAAATCAAATTTAACGCGTGCGAATTCGCGGGCAAAGCTTATAACATTATACATAGCGATCTCTAAAATTAGGTAAAATTCACAGAATGATAAGTACAAGGAGAAGTTTGCGTTACTCATATAAATATTTAAGCACGTGTTAAATACAAGCCTGCAGAATTTAGTAGCTCTTGATTTATAAATTTATAATTATACCTTCAAGTGTAAGATAAATTTGGACGAATAATTAATTTAATCCCAGCTATAACGCGTGTTTTGATTTGTGATGTTATAATAATAATAATACGGGCTCGTTTTCCGCAACTCGACGTCAAGCGCCTATAAAATTTGTGATGTTATAGAAAATAGAATTCGTCTAGTTAATAGTAGCTGAGCTAGACGAAACAAATCGATTGCATAAAATAATCATACAATATCGACCGGGGACAGCCCGGCCGCACCTGGCGGTTCGCAGACCGAGCTGAACGTAATTATAGTCGTTATAAATATTAAACGACAATTCTCTAAATTACACTTGCGTCTTGGAACACATGTCATTTTCACAATGTTTTTTAATCATAGCTGACACTAAATTGGTATTTAGTCTGGATATAATTTGGGAGTTTCTCCCGTGGCATTGTAGTTAAATTGTTGATAATCATAGTTGAATTCGATATGGTTCAAGCTCTGCTTCTGGCTTAGAACTTAGCCGATGTGTTAATAAGTAAACGTCAGGTGTGCCGTAACAGGTAACTAGGTACTGCCTGGCGAGGGGAGACACCTTCCATACATTGTTACCAAAATAAAATAAGACGGTTTTATTATAAATAAAGACTAGCTATTGCCCGTAGCTTTGTACGCCTTAAATGAAGAGTGGGTTAATAAATATTATTTACTCATATATACCTTTCTCTTGAATCACTCATCAATCACATATGTTGTTTATACTTAGATCTTAATCTAATTATATATACACAGAAACAGAACCGGGAAGCGACTTAGCTTTATATTAAGATAATATTGTTATTATAAATGCTAAAGTATCTTCCTGTTACGCTTTTGTGGCTGAATTGTAATCCATAGCTCCGATCGAGTTTAAATTTGGCATGAATTGGATTAATAAAGTTAAGGTAATAAAAGTTTAAAGTCTTAGCCATTCTGAAATAAATGAAGTTGTAACAGCCAGCACAAACCGATGGAGGGTCGCACGATGCAGACCGGCAGGTCGGTGCGACCGTGCACGATGGTCTCTGCGAGCGCCTTGGTCAGCGTGTACGGGTTGGGGTGCTCGCCCTGCAATGACAATTAGACAACAAATCATTGCCAATCATAAGAAAGAAGAATAAATGTTTATTAAACACCACAACACTTTTACAAATCTTTACAAAATTCCTTACAGACTAATGATAAGAAGGTGAACTTATAGCTTTTTTTAAGTCATCGTCGACAATGGAGCTGGTGGGTCGCCTGAACCTACGCCTCTACAAATGGATTGCCGACATTTAACAATAACATTTTTGTTTCTTTTATTTTTTATTTCAACGAAACATAAATCCCTCCAGCGCTAGCAATGTCACCCTGCATCAGCGTTTCTGACGTGCTTGATATCTAAACGATTTTTAAGTCATAATATAGTGTGCGATATCGCAGCACCACGCAGCGCAGAAGGAACAGGTGGGCTATGCAGTGTCCGCAGCAGGGTTCACACTCACAAGCAGCGAGTCGGCGATGAGGTCGACGGTGCGCGTGGGCAGCAGCTTGGCGCAGCGCAGCAGCGCGTCGGGCTCGCACGGCGGCGGGTACACGCGCTCCTCCACGCGGCTGCGCGGCGCGTTGCTATACGCCGTCGACACGTGCACCAGCGCCTGCGACGACCGAACCATATTTTAATTTTGTTTATGGTCATACGACACCAGTTACATTAAATCTCACTCTTATACACATTTCAGATAGTACCTTTTTATGTCATAGTCGACAATACCACCACCCGTGAACATTTGGACAGGCGTAAGCTCGATTGCAGAGCTTACGCCTCTGCAAATGGATTGCCCACTTGAATTTGGAAAGGGATTAAGAGAGGAACAAAGGAAAGGACTGGGAAGGATAAGGAAATGTATATGGGCTTCCGGCTCTCCTATACACCGAACGAACCACAGTAGATGCTACTATTTCACGCCGGTTTTCCGTGGGGGTGTACTTCCCCGATGCGAGCTTGCCCAATTCGTGCCGAAGCGTGCTCGAATCACACATACAAATGCTTTTTATCCATCACCGTTATCATCACCATTAGTCCATATATGTTTCCACTACACGGACACAGATCTACTATTCAACCCACGCGTCAAGCAATAATTAAGTTTAAGTATTAATTACGCTTTTCGCAGTTTCTCACTATGTCATAAGATTGATTCGATGAGTGAAAAGTCCTGTTTTTACTCTTCTTTCCTATCTTCAGACACAGAAATACATCATAAAATCGATCCGTTGCAACAAAGAATGACAATCAATCAACGCACATTCGCACTTATGTAGTGGGACTAAATAAAGTGAAGTGCGTGTGAAATATAAACTACTTATCTATTACCACGTACTAGAGCACTAATTGATCTCACCTTTGAAGCTCAGTTCAGATTACAGTTTGCTTTCTCAACACTTAATCGATTTGGCATTCGGGTCACGCAAATATTCTGTATTGCTTCACGTTTCTTACATAATTAAGATAAGTTATTTTTATATGATTAACTTATACCTGCTGGCGGAGCGGGCCGACAAGAAACGTTATAGCTAACTATCCTCAGATGTATGATTGCTGAATATAAACAAAAATATCATAAAAATCGGTTTATCGTTTCGGAGAACTATACATTGTTTGAACCTACTACTCATAATATATATTACTATTACTACTAGCTCCACGCCCTGGACCCGGGCGGGTAGTCATGAAAATAATAATTTAACCTATTTTTTAAGTTGAATCAAACTGCACATGGTGTGCAAATTTTTTTTTTATTTATTTAACTCTTCAACATTGATTGTACATAGAAGGAAATTTAGAGATAATAATAATCGAGTCGAGTTCTAAGGTAAAACCAAAAAAATAATGTGGGCGAATTGATAAACTCCTCTTTTGAAGTCGGTTGAAAATGTTCTTCCATTGGTTTTAATAGTGCTCAAGTGTTTTTTATTAATTTGTTTTTGCTTCAGCTCTAGACAATATAATATAAACAGAAATTAATGTCAGAACGAATTGTCAAGTTAGTGGACGTGCTATAAAATCCTATTGTTTTAAAGTCATGTTGCTATAAAATATTTATGCTAATTTGAGTATACATTATAATTTATAATGATAAACTATAAGCGATAACTCACATATTAATATTTTATCTTATGGGTTAATGAAAAATGCAACAACTTTGTAATTCACACCTATTGTCAATGTAACTGAAGCTTTTAAATGACTAGCTTCGGTTTGGTCACAATAACAACAATCAATTACACAAAATGGCATCTAACGAATATAAACATATTCGTACTGTAATCAAGCTCACTACCAAACTGTATTAGAATCCAAACGACCGTTTGTTCATAATAGTTATTATAATTACGTAAAAATACAATCGTTAAGCGTAACGCGCTATCGCGTCTAATTGACTATTAAGGATTTCTAAGTTAATACGAGTATATATGTGGATTTATTTTTTTTTTTTTTATTTTTTTTTTTTTT
>NW_024045131.1:4440968-4473740 GCF_012273895.1 Zerene cesonia | reverse complement strand
GACCAAAAGATCACCAGTTGAACGGCCGCTACGGAAACCGTATTGCCGGTCGTTAATCAACTGATGCTCCTCTAGGTATATTATTATTTAATAATATAGTAACTTACAGACTAACCAAAGCGCCACCATGCTATACATTAATTCAATTAGACATTAAGACAACAATTTTACACATTAAGATATATATACTCGTAAGTGAATAATAAAACAGGAATATCGGAAATAATTATATTATATTATTTAAAAAAACCCCATCGAAATCCATTGCGTAGTTTCAAAGACTTAAGCATACATACATACAGACGCGGTAAGCGTATTTGCTTTATACTATGTAATGTCATTGACTGTGCGCATATCATCGTATCGCGCGTAATCAGTTCAACTTATTAAGCGCTTATGATATTAAGCTATTCCAAGCTAGAGCAGGCAGAGTCAAAGAGTAGATAGGAGTGCTAACCTTGAGCAGGGGCATATCGGCGGCCAGCTGCAGCAGGGAGGCGGTGCCCTGCACGTTGAGCGCGGTGGCCACCTGCAGGGACTCCGTGAAGCGCACGGTGGCGGCGGAGTGGAACACGGCGTGCACTCGCCGCAAAAGCGGCAGCTGTTCCACGCCCACGCCCAGCCCCGGCGCCGACACGTCGCCCACTATCGGCTGTAGCTTCTCCAGCCGCTCGGGCCAGCGCGCGCGCACACGGTCGAACACCTGCGCGCAAAGGGCAGGAAACACGCGGCATAGAGTCCATCATGTTATATTTCATTCATTCAAATATAATAGAGATATACAAAGAGATGCCTTATGGACACACATTCGTCGTCAATTAAGAAATTCTTTCGAAATAATCCGTTAGGGAAATAGAGAATTTCATAGCGTATCTTTGTTCTTCTCTTTTCCTTATTGTCTTACTTTTTCAGTTTTTCTAAAAGAAATCTGTATCCGTCATTTCAACATACAAAGTGAGCTCTGATTGTTTGTGGAAGAAACTGACCTTAGTCACGTTTGAAACTCCAAATCTAATAGATAATATATAGAAAGAGATGCCTTATGGTCAATTGATATGAAACGTGTTTCTGAATTAATTTATATAAAATGTAGACAATTTTTACGCAATCTATTTTACCCGTTGTTGGTTACCTGGTTCTTAAGCAGCTCCTTGTACCTCTGCTCTACGGAGAGCCCCCGCTTGGGGCGCATGAGCACGTATATGGTCTCTATGCCGGGGCAACTCCTCAGAAGTTTCTCCAGCAGCGCCTTGCCCACGAAGCCAGTGCCGCCGGTGACGAACACCACACTATTGGCGAAGAAGTCTGCAATGCCTTCCGCCTCCACCACTTCTTGGTTGAGGTCGGGCGTGGCTGGGTCGTTACCGTTCATCAGCTCCGGTTCTATTGTTTTGCTGTGGAGTTTTTGCTTGTTAACAGCTATTTGTGTGCCTGCTATAGTATACTCGAAGTTCGTCAAAAAATTACTAGAGAGTAAAACATGCATTTAAATCTGTATCTTATCTCGCAACAGTAATGTCCAAATTCTATTGCATTGTACATTTGATAATTCTGCCTATTCAGCATTATTTATTCATGCTATATCTTACTAGCTGCGCCCGCGGTTCCACCCGCGTAAGTCTGTATCCTGTAGGAATATCGGGATAAAGATCGCCTATGTATTATTCCAGTCCCTAAGTCTATCTACGCACCAAATTTCGTTGCAATCGGTTCAGTAGTTTTTGTGTGAAGTTGTAACAAACATACATACACATACATCCATCCTCACAAACTTTCGCATTTTAATATTAGTAGGATTTAATAATCAACGTGTGGTTCTGTGCATTGCGATTACAGAATTGCTTTTCGAGAATTTTGGTATTAAAAGCATTTTCACTTTCTTTCAGGTACGACGTAATGTTAGCTGCAGCTAGCTCCATTATGTTGCACATACAAAACTCTGTTGGTGCTTGTATTCTCTAACAGCAAACACCGCTTATATGACATTTTTAAAGTGTGATTTAAAACCTTTCCAGATAAAAATCAACCCCCGAATACTGCCCGTAGTTTAGTCAGCGGGTGAACTTTATGTATAACGGGTGGCTAAATCTGACAGACTCACGAGGCTTATCGTAAAATCGTTTCAATAAGTTTTCACTTCAATAATTATTCATCAGTTATTGGTTAACCAACGACGTTCCGTTATAAATAACAAGTAAAAGCAAATGGCGCAACTCAGCGTTGATTACGAAGTTAAATTATTATAACTGTGTTAAGAAATATCGAATATTATGTTAAATGTTTTCGCAGTTTATCTAATACTACATAACAGTGTTAGAACGAAACCAATTATTGTTATCGAGGTTGTTGGCAGAAATTTCTTTTCTAAAATAAAGTGGTCTGTTTTGGTTATTTTCATTTCTGTATCTAGAAATTTCGATGATCTATGTGAAAATTATTGAACTGAAGCCATTTCGTCCCCTTCATCAATTCTAGTTTAAGTTCGATGGTTGATAGAGCGAGGGCATCTAGACCGTCGAATCTAAGTCATTACTTTATATTACGAGTCAATAATTTCTTGTTAAATTATTAATGGAAGAAGAATTTTATGTTATTTTGTTATATAATTACACTGATCTTTTTTTTTGGAAATACATCGCATCTTCTAATTAGCTAGACGCTCGCCCCGGCTCCGCCCGGATATCAAGTTTCCTAAAAATATCCTATCACCCAAGTCAGCTCATACCCTGTCTGTGTATTAAATTTCATCAAAATCCGTTCAGTAGTTTCAGAGTAATTGACGAACAAACATCCAAACTCAACTCAAAGGTGGCTGAATGACTGACTGACATAGCGATCTGTAAACGCACAGCCCAAACCACTGGACGGGTCGGGCTGAAATTTGGCATGCAGATAGATATTATGACGTAGGCATCCGCTAAGAAAAAAATTTGAAAAATTCCCATAGTTTGTACCATGATAATTTAAACGACTGCGCGCGCAAAGCTGCGGGCAACAGCTAGTGTATAACATTAGTGTGATTCTTATTATCTATCAAAGTGTGAAACTTACTCTAAGAGATCCATTGTGTTGTTGTTTTATTGTAATCGGCCGGTGCGAGACTGCTTCCACAATATTATGATCTGGAAAAATAAATTACTGTTAAAAATTTTCTGAACTAATATATACACTCTTGCTTGTATCCCTTTCATTGAAATATTATCGATATGTTTGCAATCGTCAGTATCTTATCCAAGAAGACTCAATACCAATAACTAGAAAATCATTAAAATCTGTTCAGTCATTCTTGTGTCATATTATCGCATAGTGAATATAAAACTTTCAATAAAAGTTTAAGTACCAGACCGGTAACTGACTGACTTTCTTTTTATACAATAGATTTCTTTGTCTGAGTGTAAGTTTTGGCCACCATTTTTGTTGTATGTACCAGATGTATGTATGTACCAGCGATGCGGCCCGTCTTCACCCGTAGTGCGTATATATCTCTGACCTCATAGCACTGTTATAGTAGAGATCAGGCCTCTATAACTTAACAAAAGGTGTGGAAAAGTCTTGTTGACAATGCTTTTATATAAATATGTTTGACATCCAAACAGTAGCAAGCCAAGTGTGCTACTTGTATGAGTAAGGTAGCCTATAGCATTCAAGGATCAAGTATATATCTAACTGTGAAAAAATTTATGAAAACTCTCCAATAGTTCCTGAGATAAAGGCTTTCAAACATTAAATGACGTCCATGCTTCCATATTCGCGAGTCACATTGTCTAAAATCAAGGCTTGGATCGAGTTTGTAATGTTTTGAAAAATAAATGTTTATTCATATTGAATACATAACAGAGGAGCATGTATCATGCAAACATCAAGTTTCTCCGTGCACCATAAACCAATGCTAGCTACATAATGTGTCTTTTAATTTTATCTTTCAACGAGGTAATCTATATGAATATATTAAAGCTGAAGAGAACGCGCTAATCTCAGGAACTACTGGTCCTATTTGAAAATTTTTTTCAGTGTTAGATAGCCCATTTATTGAGGAAGGCAATGGGCTATATATGTGCCACAGGCGAAGCCGGGGCGGACCGCTAATCTACAATATTCCTGATTACTAGGTAGTAACTAAATTCAAATTCAAATATTTGGTAACTTCCATATATTTATTAATATTATAGTAGATTCTCTGAACTAATACATTTTCAATATAGTTTTTACATTGTAATAGCGTATCCCTTGTCACTTAATGATTTTTTTGGAAAGCTCAATTACGAGTATATATAGAAATTACAACTTTTTCTGCTATGAAAAAAGCTTAAAGCTAAAAGCTCCATGCATTCCGAATATTATAAATAGTGAAGACTAGAATTATTGAAATTTTGTGAAAATGATCTCGCACCCACTTGTTTTTCCGATTCTTTTACAGACAAAAATCTTCATAATATGATGAAGTGATTTGTTAAATATAAAAATATTATGTGATGGTTTGTTCATAAGATGTATATATGTGTATGGTAGGTTGATATATCTTAGATATTCACGAATATGGTATAATACTTTTATATTCCTTATCTGCTAGATAACAGAGCTTTTATTGAAATACTTTATTAATGAGAAATTTTGAAGTCGCGTCGTTTCGCTACATTGTTGCCACGGTAGGGCGAAAGGGCGCGGGTTCGAATCCAGCGTCGACATAAATCTTTTGCATTCTAACAAAATTTCTTATAATATTTTCTGTAGTCTAATAAAAAGTTGCACGCAGAAATGTGATGGTTGTTGATGCTTCTTTTTTATTTTTATTGTTTTTTATTGACATATCACTTAACTTTCAAATTATTAATTACATTACAATTTTAGGTGACCTAATTTCATCGAAATGTTAGTGCTTCTTATATTTCAATAAAAATAAAATAAATTACGACAGCTCATAAATCAATTTAAAAATGAAAAATACACATACAATACTTACAGAAAATACTGGGAAACGAATCAAGCGCACACGCGACGTTAAAAAAATATTGAAATTCGAAAAATAGAATTAAACCATTTTGCAGCGAGGCGTTCGGCGCGCGCCGGCACACAGCTTTCACTAACGCACGCTGATCACGTAATTGCTTCGGTAATAATGTGGAAACACACGGCCGGATATCGGGAGCGGACACGACGAAAACCTCATCGTGCGTACTGGTTGTAGCAGATTTTTTTTGTGATGGATTGTTTTTAGAGATGATGCTGAATGCTTTTATAGTGTTAGGATAGTCTAGTACAGGGTTTAGGTCACACCTAGGTAGTATACACGGTCACTATTTAAAAATTAAGTAATCAAAATTTTCTTATAACTTCCATATAAATCTTATTTACAAAATAGTTAAATTAACATTATAACATGAAATAATTTGAAGTCTAAAATCATCGATTCATGAAAGAGAAGGTTATTATGTTATGTGCAATTAAATATCAATCTATATGCCTTATTAAGTGTATAAAGGACAATAATGTTATTCAGAGTATCCTTATGTGTATGTGTGAGTGTGGGTGTGCCTTCATTTATTCTGTGCGCATTAATAAATCGATTAAAACGAGCCAAAAAGTGTGATACATTTTACTAATTACTTAGCCAAAAAATGAGCAAGCAAGAGGCAAATATTGCTTTTCAGCTTTCAACAACAAAGCAGTCAACTTTATTGAATTGGTTCAATTCATAAATTCATATAATCGCATTAAATACAATTTAAAATGATTTATACACTTATATTATAAAGAGAAAATTTTTGTATTTTTGTAACGTCTTCACGCAAAAACTACTCAACCGACTTCAAAAATTCTTTCACGATTGGAAAGCTGCAACTTCAATGAATGGCATAGGCTATTATAGCCTGTATATAATGTATGTGCCACAGCTGAAGCGAGCAGCTAGTTTCTTTATGTAACCGCGTCGTGCCCGCCGCAGCCGCACGCGCGTGTTTCCGTGACGTGACGTGACGTGACGTGCGGGACGTGACGTGACGTAACGTTACAGGTCGGACGTCCGCCGCGCGCCATCCACGTCCGGGGTCACTTTTGTATCAAAACGAGGAAAAACTAGACATAAACGGATCAAAATCAAACTTGAATGTTTATTTATGAAGACATACTTCTCTTACAAGCGCTTTTAGTACTAGCTTGCTGCCCGCGGCTTTGCCCGCGCGGTCAAAGGAAATCAACAGAATACATGTCATATTGTTTAGCATAGCGATAGCTGTCGGAAAATATAAACTAGCAGCAAGGTAGGTTAAAATCAATTATTTTGTGAAGGTTTGTATTTTTAAGTCATTATTTATTATAATTAGGCAAAAACACATTATGTTTATAAAATACACGCAAGGAATCAAGTCTTAGGATGTATAAAATATTGAAATGACCGGACATTAGCAAGAAATAAAATGAGTGAAAAACAACAATTGATTTATCAATTAATTTTTTATTCATTAATGATCAATAATATCTGTTCTGCTCGAAACCGTGACGGAAAACGTCGTGAGGAAACTACGATACGTCACATCTGCCAACTCGCACTTGGCCAGCGGGCCACAGGGACAGTAGACTAACCTAAATAATTTAAAATAAAAAAAAACAGGTGATATGTGTCATAGCGACTTCGACTATCAGAATACAGCTAAGCTTGGATCATTGGCAGCGCTGCTTGCAAAGATAACTACCACCCATGAATATTCGCAAACGCAGTGTGAATTCGCTGCCCGCTTTTAAGCAGCTACAGGATGTGAAAAGTTTTGATGACCAAAGAGAAGGAGTGGACTGGGAAGGGTGAGCAAAAAAGGAATCGGTCCTACAGCTTCCCCGATCACCGTACGAAACACAGTAGGATGCTACTTCCCCTGTGCGAGCTGGCCCAATTCATGCCGAAGCGTGCTCGACTCCCACATGTGGCGCCGATGTGTGTATAATTTTTAAATAAACCGAACCTAGCCCAATCCATAACGGATCACGAATACTCATTTCAAAATTTAAAGAAGTCGTCCATAGACTACTCGACAAATGATGCGTTAAGTTGTAAACTGTATGTACCGATCACAATATTTCCACAGATTACAATATTGCGGTGACATATTTCTGTTAAAGCACAGATTAAACAGTGACTCCATGTTTAACACCAGTTGAAGCAATGATATACAGCCTAATTGTTACATATTAGGAGTCTGTTACGAGCTTGTAATAATAATTAGAGTTGCGTGAGTTCTTGAATAACAATAGTATAACTTGTTGTTTGGAGTTAATCACATGCCCTATAAGGTGTCCTGGATTTTGACAAAGCGGCAACTAAGATGGAAGCTTTGACGTCACTTCGATAGCTGTATACGGAGAGGTCTCGTGTAATAGTAAATGCAACTGAACTTCATGGACTGGGCATGATCGAACGATGGTTTCTTTTTGTTTTTATATTCCTAAGTTTATTTAGGTAGATATTAAGGGTGTCGTAGGTTTTTTTAATTTTTTAAATAAGGAATCTACACTAATATTCGTTCATTCTATTCTAATAGTTTTGTTTGCTTGTGTGTTTGGACACGCTCATGTCGAAAACAACTGGAACGATTTGACTTTCACCGTTGCATACGCACATAATCCGTAAGTATTGTTGCCAATGAGCTATATATAATTTATAAGAATTTATGTATTATGTACCGGGCGAAGCTAGGGCGGACTACTAGTCGTTGATAATATAGAAGATGCTTACTCGAATTTTTGATTCATGGATATGTCGGCTTACGATGTCGTCCTACACTGTTTCGAGCAGTGGTGATGTTATCTACTTATTAAATATGCTTAATAACATTGCCAATTACTTATGTAATATCTTGTCAACAATTAACGCTCGAGACGAACATACCTACTGGTTGAGAAATTTTGAAATTAATTTTTAGTTTATATACCTAATGGTTTTAGAAATCGTCCTCACATTTATAATAACTTATAAGTTGACATAAAATCTTTTAGTTTGGTTGTGATTTGTTTTAAATGAATACAACTGAAGAGTCATAGGTTAAAACTCGTACATTAATTGCATATTAAAGCATTCTGCAACTGCTTTTAAATTCAATGATATGTGGTAGTCGAGCACACTTCGGCACGAATTGGGTAAGCTCGCACCTGGGAAGTACCACACCCCCACAGAAGACCGGCGTGAAATAGCATTCTGCTGTGTTTCGTTCTGTGAGTGGGGGAGCCGGAGGCCCATATTCTTTTCCTTATCCTTCCCAGTCCTTTCTTTTATTCCTATCGCCAATCCTTTCTTAATCCCTTCCCAAAAAGTCGGCAATCCATTTGTAGAGGCGTAAGGTCTGCAATAGACCTTATGCCTCTCCAAATGTTCATAGGCGGTGGTAGCGCTTACCATCAGGTGTCCCACCAGCTCCATTGCCGACTGTAGCATTAAAAAAATTTTTAAAAAATCTCGTGAGTGGCAGATTCTAATTGAAGTCGGTGGTAACAGGAGACGCTTCTGATGCCTCTCAGCTACGTTCATATTAACCCACTATCTAGAGTGCCAGCCTACGATATGAAATATAATATTTCTGAAGTTCAAGCTAATATTTTTCTTATTTATCACTTATCTGTATGTGGAGGAAGAAAGGCGGATTTTTTTTAATAGAAATAGGGAGCTCTCGGAAGTTTACACGACTGGCTGGCCGGTAAGGCCCCAAGTGCGCGATGCTGAAAAGTTGCATATATGCTCTGTAGCGAAACATTTCCCTTGCGCGATTCAGAATAGTGTCGCTACAAGGAGTCGCTCACGAGTAGAAAATTCGACCATACCCATAAGGTAATGCTATAAATTTAATATTAACTCTGTTTTTCTGTCCGTATGTCTGTTTGTCGGTCAATTCTTTACGCCTAAGCTACTGAACCGACTTGGATTAGTAGTAGAAGTTTTAATAGTTTTAAAAAGAACATAGGATATCCAGTTTTTATCCCGGAAATCCCATGAAAACGGGAACTATGCGAGATTTTCTTTTATTCCTTGAGACATGGTGGAATGCTACTTATATATATATGTTAGTGTGTCTCAAATGCATGGTAGTCTGGGTAAAGCTTTTCATAAAAATAAGTTTAAACGATACTGCGTCACGTGGGTAGTCATACATGGATGTTTTGTGAGAAGTGTGATATTAGTGTGACGAATCACACACATAATATAACACTAATATTATGAATGTTAAAAGAAAGTTTGTTTGTTTGGATGTTTGTCCGTCATTCACGCTGAAGCTACTGAAGGGATTTTGATGAAATCTGGTATACAGACAGGGTATGATTTGACTTGGGTGATATGATACTTTTTTATCTCGATTAAATGCTCCCTTGGGGTAAAACAGGAATCTTGCTACCGGATAGCAAGATGGCGAGTCGGGACGAGCGTCTCGTTTATAATAATGCAGTGTAGATCTCGTAACATCTTCCATCGAGATAAAACTGCAAGTCATGTTTTGGGTTTTGCAGACAGCTTGTCGACATTCAGGTTCTTGCACAATTTTTTTGAGCAAACATTCTCATAATATGTACGCGTAGGAGTGAAACTTATACATTTATTTGTTCACTAGCATTCCGCCCCGGCCTCACCCGTGGAAGGTTCTTTCTCTCCATAGGAATTCTCTTCAATTCTGCGTACGGTGGGCTTGACCAAAAAACGACAAAAAAATATCGAATTGATCGAATTCTTCTCGAGTTTTAACTGGCAACATATTTAAATTTTCGTAAATTTTTTATATAGATTTTTTATATTATTGTCACAATTCGTTTAGCTAACGAATCCTATAAAATGTTGAATCACACAGAAACGTGGCGTGCATTCGTACGGATTGTGTCTTGGTGTTCGCACGTTGTTTAAGCAACGTTCGACCCGACTACCCTCACTTTGTTAATGGTCTTGGTGACTGGTTGTGATTTGTTATCAACTGACTGTCAATTGGGAAGTTGTGTAGAATTTCAGTACGTTCTTTTTACGAACAAACTAATATTAAACACAGCTCCCTTATTTTATTTCTAACAGTATTGTTTCAAACATTCGTAACAATTGTCAGTCACATGGAATAGTGGAGCCATTAAAGGCTAATTACTATCGATTATTATCCAATACATTACGTTCGAAACAAAAATATGATTAACTTGTATTTGTTCTGTCTTTCCTTAGAATATATGAGCGTACTCATCAACCTACGTAATGAGTTCCTGAAGTATACTTTGGGACATAATTCCTAATGATTTACTGGCGAAGGCCAATTTCCAGACCTCCCACTTTACCACAAAAATGAATAAGAATTGTGACTTGGTCCTCGGGATACGACTACACTAAGACACGTGCTGTATGTTATACAAACTGACCCACATAACCTCGTCTGCTCTCAAAAGGAAGAGTTTTTCCCATGTTTTCAACATTTTTCTTGTTCCTTTTGGAAGAAGCGTCATGTTATATGTTATCAGATGTTATACAACACAAAAAAGCAATTCAAAATAATCGTTCCTGACATTAACGTGGTCAACCAACCAAACAGACAACTTCTCCAGCCCTGCAATATTAGTACAGATTTAATAACGCCCAGCTGGCAACCCTAGCTAGCTACACCCCTAGTCCGCCATATCGTCAAAGCAAAATTACCAGCACGTGTGGCAACTCTGGGTCAGTTTCGTCATGTTTGATCCAAATAACAATTTCTACCGAAACAAGGATGAATGGTCGCGATGGCCCGTAGTGACGTAACTTGCCTACTTACTGACCGGTCGGCGAGGGATGTGCGCCCGACGACTTGTTATCGATGTTTCGTGTTTGTGTGTGTTGTTGTATGAACATGATTTAGAAGAGAGCACACCAAAATATATCTCGATGGGTTAGCGATATAGAGACACTACTCATTTAAACATTCAAAGGTAATCTTGAGCCTATATAGAGAGATTTCACAGAACGATTTGAATGTTTTCAAAATTACATAATATTATAAATGCAGAATTTCATACATTTTATATTTCACCGGTCACTTGTACTTTTGCTGTGTTAATTTATATCGCCTTTAAAGATTATTGATGCGTTGGGTAATATGACAACGATTCGTCAATTGACACTTTCTATCGATATCGATGTCGATATATCGACTAGTCCCATCACTAACGGGCAATGAAGCACGTCCACTTTCACTGGCCGCCTCGTTTCCTCCTCGTAACATTAGAGTGACGTCACACTGTTTACATACGCACACACGCACACGCACACGCACACACATGCACAAACATATAAAGATTAGAGAGTAAAAGTTTTAAAGCTTCACACACAAACAAAATCTTTAGAATGGTTTTCAAACTATGAAAGCTCAAAGCGTATGCAATAAAAAAGTAGAAAACAATTTACTATGTCGTGCTCAAGCTCACACTCACACTCAAACATTTATTTATTCTCTCAGACTTCTTATAGAAGCACTATTCAATCCTTGATTTTTTATACTGTCATTGTCGGCAATGAGGCTGGTGGGTCGCCGGATGGTAAGCGCTACCACCGCCCGTGAACCTTTGGAGAGGCGTGAGTTCGATCGCTGCACCTTACGCCTCTATACATGGATTGTCGACTTCAAATTGGAAACGGATTAAGAAAGTATTGACGAGAGGAATAAAGAAAAGGACTGGAAAGGATAAGGAAGGGGATATGGGCCTCCGGTTCCCCTACTTACCAAACGAAACTTATTTCTGTGAGGGTGTGGTACTTCCCCGGTGCGAGCTGGCCCAAGTCGTGGCGAAGCGTGCTCGACCACCACATACCAAAATAACACAGCTTTAGGAAATACCACCGGTTCGGAAAGCAGTTTCACCACAGAAGAGCCAACTAGATACTCTGTACATTTCCAGTCATGTCCAATGTACATTTTGATTCTACATTATGCAATAAATAATATGTACATAACAATGATGCCAAAGAACTGACCTGTGGTTCTTAAGCGATAACATTCCATGGATTGTCATCTTCCATATATTCATTAATGCTATAGTTTGTAAGTTATTACTACGTAGGATATCACAAAGTCGCTTTCTCTGTCCCTGTGTCCCTGAGTATGCTTAAATCTTTAAAACTACTCAACAGATTTTGATGGAGTTTTCTTTTAATAGATACAGTACTTCAAGGAAGGTTTATATGTATACTAGCTGTGATCCGCGGTTGAAACCGCGTAAGTCCATATCCCGTAGGAATATCGGTATAAAAAGTGCCTATGTGTTATTTCAGTTGTCCAGCTATCTACGAAGCAAAATAGTATTATTATTCACCAATAGATGTCAGGAAAAAAAACCACGAAACCCCGAAACCCCCTATATACTAAATTTCATGAAAATCGTTGGAGCCGATTCCGAGATATATATATATATATATATATATACAAGAATTGCTCGTTTAAAGGTATATATAAGATATATCTATTAAACTAATCTGAATTTACGCGTGCGAAGCCGCGGGCGAAAGCTAGTATTATATAAGATGGCTGTATGGGTTCATTGGTTGAAAATATCTATCATCAATTAATAAATAATGCAGTCAAATTATGTACTTATTATTTAACAAAACTATATGCTAAATTGAACCTTGTTCTGGACTTAACTGTTAACAAATAAACAAAAACAAAATTAGACCCATATCGTTTTCCTTACCCTTCCCTCCCCTTCCTTTATTCCTATCGCCAATCCTTTCTTAATCCCTTCCCAAAAAATCGGCAATCCATTTGTAGAGGCGTAAGGTCTGCAATGGACCTTATGCCCCTCCAAATGTTCATGGGCGGTGGTAGCGCTTACCATCAGGCGACCCGCCAGCTCCATTGCCGACTGTGACATAAAAAAAACGTAGTTATTCATGTAATAACTGATAATGACGTAAACATTTGTAACGCTTACAAAGTACTACATAATAATCGATTGAGAACCGAATGATTATTTTGAAAATTTTTCCGAAGAGATAAAAACATAAGATAAAACATAACTCACCGAAAAACGTAAATTTATTACCTCCTTTGTGGAGAATTTTAATACTTATCTTTCAAATTTTACACACACATGCAGACCTACTCACACACATACATACATACGCATCCACAAAATACCAAGAAAAGATTAAAATATTTTTTATGTAATACGATGAAAGAGATTGAGCCTCACAACACAGGGGATCCTAGTGTGAGGTTCAATACATAATCTGTACCTATATTTTAATTCCAAACCAGACTACAGACTTGGACATGCACCAGTCACGACAGCATTCAATCAGGCTAGATTCTCTCTCTCTACGAACATATGTCTGATGTTTGTAGTTACGCCTCTGCAAATGTTGCCGAGTTCAAATTTGAGAGCTAGGAAGAAAGGATGACGAGAGTAATAAAGGAAAGGATTGTATTTTGTATAGTCTACTATAGTAGGGCGTGCATTGCGCTACATGTGGGAGTCGAGCACGCTTCGGCACAAACGACCGGAGTGCAATAGAATAATTCAGAGATCTACACGTATCTGATCCAAGATACAGACAGCAGTCTTATTTGCATCTCACGTGATCCTCTAATGTTTAAAATTATTGCTGCATAAAGATTTTTATTGTTTTTATTAAATTGACGTAATTAAAAAACGATTAATACGCGTGCGTGTCGATTTATTGCATAAAGAGTTCGGTATAACAGGAAACAAATCTACATTTATTTACTTAATTACTATCCAATACATTTTTTATAAATTTACTTGAAATGTGTGTCTTGACACACTTTTCAAGTAAATAAAGATTCAAAAGTCATAATTTATTTGGAAACGCGAAAGTTGGAGGAAAAGAGATGTTATGCTGCTGGGGAAGCCCGTATAACATATTCCTTATGAATGGTCGGTTCGCCGATTTAAGGCACTGTAAGATCTAACAGGCACTGCAGTAATTGTTTAATGAGAATATATAGAAATGAATGAAACCCAGCTTCTGCATTTATGAGAATATTTTTAATGTCTAATCACAACATAGTATAAATCAAAGTCGCTTTCCGCAGCTTTCCCATGTATCTATACTTTATCTTTAAAGCTACACAACAGATTTAGATGGGTTTTTATTAGATAGAGTGATTCAAGAGGAAGGTGTATATGTATCATAACATCTATTAAACTACTCCGAACGTAACGCGTGCGAAGCCAAAGCCAAAAGCTAGTGTATTATATTCTCCTAACACTGTGTTCGTAATTTGTATCTGTTGTTCTCCGAAATAACTAGACCGATTTTTTAAATATTTGTGTATAATCGTATTGTAAATATTTCTGAATTTAGTAATTTTATAAAGCTGTAAACACAACTATATTACAATGGCAGTAGCCAGTAATTAGATTTTATATAACAACATAAAAATACAAAAATAAAAATTTCTCGATACTCTTTCGTAATTCACTGGACCCCTACAAATATTTCTAAGCATTTCGGTGTATGTATGGTCACAAAGCGGGTCACAACGGGTCAAGTTTACATAACTTACAATTCATCCGCTTTCCTTATGTCATACATAATACCTACAATTTATGCGAGGGAAATGGCTTTTCTGAAGTTATTTTTAGAAAAGTTATGTATACCTTTTTTTAATAAAACTTGCTGACACAGAAAATGGTATGCCACGACGCTTTAATACTTAGACATAGGTAAAGTCTGTATTATATCTATGTACTGATATGGCCCGATTCATTTTCCTCAGCCTTCCCAGCCGATTCCTTATTTCCAGAGGAAATGTAATGCCTCTGCGAATGTTCATGGGCAGTGGTGATCGCCTACCATCAGGATAGGTTCTCCTGAAGCTCAAATGTCCGCGATGACATAAAAAATGTACACAAAACCGTTTCTGATCTGATCCAAAGTAAAATTGGATAATATTTCCAGAAAATATATTATATATTTTCTGGAAATATTATCCATCATCCATTAATAATAAGCAGTGGTGGCTCAGTGGTGAGAACCTCGGACTTCAAAATCGATAAGTCGGGGTTCGAGACCGGGCGAGCGTGCAGGAAATAAATTGATTTTTCAATTTATCTGCACATGTGGATAACATCACCACTGCTTAAAACGGTGAAGGAAAACATCGTGAGGAAACCGGCATGTCCAAGAATCAAAACTTCGACGACATGCGACATCTGCCAACCCGCACTTGGCCAGCGTGGTGGATTATGGCCTGAACCCTCATAGGAGGCCTGTGTCCCAGCAGTGGGAACATGTATGGGCTGATGATGATGATTTCCAGAAAATTGTAAGTGGATTTTTAAAGGACTATTTTTCGATGCCTTTGAGTGATCGCTCGATTTAAATACTACCTAATTTATGCCTATTAAAAGTGATTGAATAAAAATCTCTTTATGATTAGTTATGTTAATTTAAAATACAATTCTCTTTAGTCAAAAATATTGATTATATAATTTTTATTATTAACACCAATTACGTGGCTTCAACTAAATAACATTATGTATCAACAGTCAGCTGCTTTCCGGTGTCAGCTAGAACATCAAATTAATTGAGTTCATTTTTTATTCGTATTTAAAAATGTTCCATTCCTATGATTAATGAATATTTAACAGAAGCTATCGTCACAATTTGTTTCATAACAAATGAGGATTTAATTGATTGATATTATTGCCATCTCGTGGTGAATAGCGTAACTACTGTCTAGCTCTTGTATGAGCAACTTCATTTTAATTTAATTATAGCGCTACCTATGGAGACTTCTTCGGAACGACATTTCGATCTTTGGTATTAACTATTAACTAATTATTAATTAAAAGTATATGTTACATGGTACATGGGTTTCAAATATTTTATGGATATATTTAATGTTAAATTTAAAACATTTGCTCACTTACACCTCAGAGCAGCGCCATCTATATTCGTCCGTAGTGACTAGAATTCGTAAAACGTTGAGTAAGAGAATTCCAAAGGCAAACATGGCGGTTTCGAAACAATAATTGTTTTGCAATGGCTGCGCCCAAGAGCATGTCAACACTAACCCGTTTTGAATCACTATATTTAATTATAATATTGTATTCACGGCCACCGGGCTGCGGGCTCCGCTGCTCGCCGTTCTGAAAGTCAAACATTGCCTACATATTTCACATTTCTTAATGTTATAACATTTCAGCTTAGAGTGGAAATGTCATTACGGAAACTCACATATTTTAAAGATGACGAGAAGACGTATCAGATTAGTTAATTTTGATAAAAATGGGCAACTCACAATCCATGAGATTCATACAGATTAAGTAGTAGCATTTAGAGACTCTCAAAGCCTTTATTTTGTTGTTTTATTTTTTGATAAACTAAATAATTTTTTGATAACCTGATAGACGCGAATCTTTTGTGTTGTATTGTTCGTTACTCTTTAGAATCTGTAGTGGTACCACCCCAGTCCTCAGATTTTTTTTTCTATATGTTTTTAACCTGTGTTATGTTTGAGAAATTTTGAAAGAATAGAAAAAATTCGATCACGAGGCAGGATCTAACTTTTTCTATTCTTTCAAAATTTCTCATTTATAAAGCATTTCAATGCTATAAAACTAAAAATTAAACTGTGTTTTGTTTGATAAAACGATGATAAGAAGATCTCAGTAAAGTGTTTAATAAATTTTAATTCGCTTAGCAAAATAAGATAAAAACATAAAACTATACAAGCCTTTATATTTTAAAAAGATTAAATCATAAATCTTGTTATTTTTTGACATGAGTCATATCGTAATGTTTATTCCTTACTAGCTTTAATTCGTTTGCGCACGAGTAGTTTTCATCTCTCATTTAGAATAAATTATATCTTCAAGTGTTTCTAAGCACTTTATAAATTTTTTTATCAAAATCCGCACAGTCGTTTTTGCGTGTATGCCGGACACCAGACAGTTCGACAAAAATTTCAATATGTTTATAAATTTTACATGTATGAAGATCTCTAGGAGATTATTTTAAATATTCAATGTACTTAAATGACTTTTAAATGTATTTTCAAAGAGCGAGTCAAGTATTAATTCATAACTAGTTGTTATTCAGCGCGGTCCTAATAAATTTTCATGGTACAAGCTTTAATCCCCAATTTTATCCCCTTGCGGGTAGAATTTATCAAAATCCTTTCTTAGCGGATGCCTGCGTCATAACATCTATCTGTATGCCAAATTTCAGGCCGATCCGTCCAGTGGTTTGGGCTGTGCGTTGATAGATCACTATGTCATTCAGTCAGTCAACCTTTGAGGTTAATATATTTACTTATAGATTTGAGAATTACTATTTTAATGGTACACTATCTTCTATGATACAAGTGTTTAGTGAACGAGTTATTCGACTCGCGGCTATCTATTTGAGCAATCCAATCAGAAAGGTCACAATCTCTGGGACGAGGATATAACTGGGTTAAAGACTAGATATTTACCTGTTTGTTCGGTTTTGTTCTAGTTTTGTCACTTCACATAAATGTTCAGTCACATTACATAACTATAAAAGACGCAATTTTATTGTGCAAGTCAAGCACGCTTCGACACGAGATGGGCCAATGCCGGGGCAGGTAGCACACCCCCACAAAAGTTCGGCGAACTGTGTTTCGTAGGGTAAGTTGGTAAGTCGTAGGCCCGTATTCTTTTCCTCACCCTTCCCAGTTTTTTGTTTATTCTCATCGTCGATCCTTTCCTTATCCTTTATCTCTTTAAACAGTCCGTTTCCAGAAGCTCTACCTCTGCACCTTACCAACCAGCTCTTGTCCACTCATAACAAAAAAAACACGCATGGATTAAAATGGAGATGGGCATGACAAAGGTAAACAATATAAAAGTAAACATATACGTACATCCTACTAATCCTACTATTCCTACTAATCCTACTAATATTATAAATGCGAAAGTTTGTAAGGATGTGTATATGTTTGTTACTCTTTCAAGCAACTACTGAACCGATTGCAATGAAATTTGGTACGTAGATAGCTAGACAACTGGAATAACACATAGGCAACTTTTTATCCCGATATTCCTACAGGATACAGACTTGCGCGGACAAACCGCGCGGCGCACCTTGTATAAGATAAACTCTTGGCTTAACAACTTCTGTATATGTCATGTTTAACTTATCTTTCTATTATAATTCTTTTCTACATATAAGACTGACACTAACTCTACTGAGTCTGAAATGGGACAAAATCTAACAAACAAAAAGAAACACACGTCTGCCGGTTGAAAACTTACGGAGTAACAACCTAAAAATATACTGCTGGATTGGGAACCTTCTTCATTGCAGCGATCGTCGCGTCGGTTAAAAATATTGAAAATGATAAAAAAGTGTCGAATAGAGACTGATAGGCTCTAACTTTATCAGCGTATTTTTATTAATCTCAGTGTGGTAATCTCGATCGCACAAAAGTTACTAAGAATTAAGTAAATTTGTCTATCAAAATTCAACGAAATGTGGGGCAATTAATTAGTTAACACAGAACTAGTCCAATGTCAGCCAATAGATGTCACTAATGAATTAATTTCATGTCTGGCGTAATTGTAATTGTGAGTTTTAGTTGACCCACTAACGATCCGCCCCGGCTTCGCACGGGGGCGATAATACATCATTTATACGTACACTCTATCTATTAAAAAAGTACCCCATCAAAATCTGTTGCGTAATTTTAAATATTTAAGCGTACAGACACACAGATGGCGGAAAGCGATTTTATTAAATTATGTATTTAGTATGATTAAGTGAGTTGGAGGTCAATTTAAACGTCTGTTTGTTTGTCTGTTCTCTCAAATGGATGACTTTATTTGAGTAAATTTAAAAAAGGGGCTTGTAGTAGACAGAAATAAAGTTCTTGGGGACTATTAGGATATTTGTGAATATTCAAAAATTTCTTTTGGTAGGTAGCTAGCTCTCTAACACAGATGTGTGTTTATTTTAATCTTAATTAATATAAAGATTGTTGTTTTCTGCAGGCTGGCAGCCTAAACATTCATAGAGGCATGTCTCTGCAACGAATATGAAGGATGATATAAAACCCAGTATTAAATGATACAAAAACAACAATTAAGTGTACAGAACTTTCTAGCTCTTATATATTAATGTAAGTCAACAGCACGTGACAATGCTAATTAAATTAATTATTAAATTATCAAGTCGACAATCGTTCAAACAATTAGCTTTGATGCAAGACTCATTAAACAGTTACCGCGTGGCATACTGATGCGTTCTGAAGGATTCCTTTTGATTCATTTTTTAATTATTTTTTATTTTATAAACACGTAAGAGTTTGAATTGAATCAAGAATTAATATTGTATATTTAGATACTTACGTCTTTTCCGTAGGCTATGTTTTCTTAGGTCGGGGCTAAGCAGCTGGTTTTAGGAATTGTGAATAATTGTTTTAGTGTTTAGTATATTAACTTTGATTGGAATTTAACTAATCGTTTATTTAAAAAATGCCTTCTGGAATTATGTGATCAAATAGCCATCTTATGTCATCCTAAAATGGGTTCAAAATTCAGTCTTTTTCTTTAAGTTTCGGTTTCGCCCTTGGTGGGTAGAACCTATAGAACTAAAGGATCATGTACATAGTATCCAACGGTCAAAGAATTTTTTAATTTCAGATCTAGTAGTTCCTGAGATTAGCACGTACAAATAAACAATCAAAGTCAAAAGCCAATCATGTTTTTTTATGTGTATCGGATTTACATAATATTCATTTTATTATTATCCATCCAATGCCATCCAATGCCATCCACCATCCACATAACGCTCAAAGCGCAGGCTCGCGGCGGAGTACCAGGCGCCCATAACATCTCGAAGGTTACGCGCCGCCCGCCGCCCGCCGCCTCCACTCGCTGCACACTCGGCAATGCGCGCGTGTGTGCACAACAGCGTTACAATTTCAATTTGTGTTCTGTGATTTGTGCTTGTGTTTGTGTTTAGAACGGTGAGTTCTTTTTTTTTAATTTTTCAAATCGAGAGCTAGGGCTTTCTTTTTTTTCTTTTTTTTTTGTGACAGTTGTTAGCGATTTTTTTTATTGACAATTTAAAACAAATTCAAAGTTGCTGCGTATGACTTTCTTTGCAAATTAAATTATTTAAATAAATTTTCATGGTAGAAATGCTATCAATAAAAGTGTAAAATTAAAAAGCAATTTGAACTAAAAGTAAACTTATAAAATTGAGACGTGAAATTTCGCAATTCAAATGGCATTGGTAATGCTACTAATATAATAAATGCAACATTTTGTGTGTTCGTTACCCAACCTGACGAATGTTCTCATTTCGAAACTTAATTATATCTCGGCGCATTTAAATTTTTATATAGGAAATAGTTCATAGCATTTATTTTATATCATTCGTATCTTTGCAAAAAATATAAAGAATCGCAAATATCCATTTCATATACTAAAACTTCCGAAATTTGTTTGATACTTCCATACATCAACCTTCACACACAAACATACAAAATCATTTCGTTGTTATAATGTGTACGTATGGTCAAAGATATGAAAAGAGATAGTTTCCGTGATTTACGTGAGGATCTCAAATGTCGCCTTGACCGTTTCCTTGGCGAGGTGAGTGTTAGTGAGTCTTGGGTGTTAGTGAGGTCCAAGGTTCGATTTTATAGTGATAAAAAAGATATGAAAAAGGCCACTTACGCTCCTGGGAAGAAAAGCACCATAATCCAAAATAGCATTTTATTATTATATCAATCGGTTGAAAACCCGAGTGTTGTGTTGAGTGTTGTTTTGACTTTTGTTTTGAAGTGTTGAGTTATCGATTAGCAAAACAAAAAAAAAAAAACGGTCGAATTCAGAACCTCTTTTGTTTTGGGAACGTCGGTTTAAAATAAGTATGTGAAACAGACGAGAATTATGCATTTAAGGGAATATACCAGCGGAACACCTGTAGAATCGCCCTTAGCTCGATACTCAGAAGTTATAAAAATTAACGCTAACTTCATACGAATATCTTAACGTGCTTTATAACTAACTTTGTATGGATGTAAAAATATATGTTTCGTACAAAAAATTATTAACAGAATTTATTAATGAATTTTCCTCAACCGTTCGAAGATTGTGTGTGTGTGTTCGAAGTGAGGCAATCCGCGAGGCGCAGCTAGAGCAGAAATAGTATGAAGTAGTGAAAGATAATACATTCGGTTAACGATGACATTGACATGCACGTAATACTGTAAAACTGGTATTCGAAAATTAGTTTTATGTATTTTATTATGAATTTTTTACGAAAAATTAAAACACGAGCCTTCGGTTTTGATGTAAACTCAAACATTTATTTATTCAATTAGACTTCATATAGAAGCACTTTTGAGTCGTCATAACACAGTTATAACATTTAGCACCGGTTCGGAAGTCAGTTACAGAGAAGAGCCGACAACAAACTCTGTTGTTGCTCTTTCTCTTTTTGAAAAATTCTTTCAGTGTTAGATAGCCCATTGATTGAGGAAGGCTTAAGGCTGTATAATATTTGGTACCACGTGTGTAAAACCGCGGGGCACAACTAGTTATACACATGCATTACACATATCCATTGAACATATGTATTGAAATATAGATATTTGATAGTTTTAAGCGACGTTGTGTTTCATAGACAATTGTGTGGGGTTTGTTGTTTATGGTTGCCTCCCCCGAGATGTCGGTGACCATTTGTGAAGTAATATTTATTGTATAACTTTCCATTGATGGCCCTTATATTCATGTAAAGTATTGATCATAGCCCTTGAACCTTTATATGCAATAGTTGCTTACGTTGACCTGTTTAAATAAACAAACTCTTTTAGTATTAGTATCTTACTAATAGTATAAACGCGAAAGTTTGTAAGTATGGGTTAATGTATGTATGTATGGATCTGTGGATGTTTGTTACTCTTTGATGCAAAAACTACTGAACCGATTACAATGAAATTTGATGTGTAGATAGCTGGACAACTGGAGTAACACATAGGCAACTTTTTAATCGGATATTCCTACGGGGTACAGACTTACGCGACTGAAACCGCGGGACGCAGTTAGTACGTAATATTTAGGCTAGACAGTGAAATATTCATTTATACGTCAAAAAATGCAGCCACGAAGTTTCGATATAAAAGCAGAAGATTCAATTACACTGACTAATTGTTGTTTTGATATTTGCAATTTTTAACAAATAATTTGAATAAAATAAATGCTGTACCGCCTTTTTCTAATTGCTTTTAGTTTTTTGTTCGCTTTTATATTACGTGTATTAAGTACGCAATAAAGAATTTGCATTCATTCATTAATTCATTTACAATAATATTAAATGTAAACTTCATACCATATACTCGTACCTATAGTTTGGTTCCATGTGTTCTCCACTCTTATATTACTAGCTGTTCTAACGTTTTTAGATTGAGCTTTGTGTCACTTCTAGGCTTTTAACAAACCATTTAATCTGTCTTTTATAGTTATGTGAAATAAGGTGATATTGTTATGAAACCTATTTTTAGATTTTACGTAACGTAATTAATAAATAATTTAATTTCATTTGAATTCTCAGAATTAATTTGTAATCAATTGAATCATCCATTATCTCATTAAACGCGGGTCGCATAAAACGCATCGATCTGTTTTCCATGGTGATAGATATCAACAAAAAATAACAAAGAATATACATAATTAATTGCTCCATTTTAAATAAGGAAAATTTGGCGAAAAACGGAGTATTACATCGGCGAATAATTTATACTATTAAAGGTAATGTCTCAAAGCCCTTTATAATTAACAAATATCGTTTTATTAAATATCTACTAGAAAACGCGTTCGGCAAATCGGCTAAATTGTTTCATTTGCTCTTCTACCGAGTAATGGTAAGGAAATTATTTAATCCAGGCGATACTAATCAGATTTATAAGATGCCGCCGGTCCCAAAGTCTCCCTTTCTTTTCATCACCCGTGCGAGTCCATTCCTTCTTTTCAGTCATCAATCCTTTCCTTTTCTCTAACCCCTTAGTTGGGCAGCGCATCCGCAGAGGCATTACCTCTGCGAATGTTCATGGGCGGTGGGGATCGCTTACCATCAGGCGAACCGTCAGATCAGTTGCCCGCTGTCATAAAAAATAAAAATAAATGAACTCATAAAATTATTGTATTAACACCGATCTTTCAAAAGTGTTTAAATTTTGAATTAATTCGTCCTTTTAAAGTGGGTAAAATTTTTGATTTATTTAATGGAGTCGGTTACATACAGGGGAAGTAATAACAGGCATGTCAAAAACCTGACAAGTTTGAAAAAACCCGTCAGACAAGATGGGCGTGATTATGGCAAAATGGGTTAACTAATTAGACATGTTGTGAAATTGCATTTTCGCAAATTCCTTAACGTAACGACCTTGACTTGAGAATTCCGAGTGAAGTTTCGCGATGCGCGCGTGATGTAATTTCATTTAATGACGATCGATTACTTTGCAGTTACCTTAATATGTGATTTTTTGGGGATGTTTAAGATATTCAATAAATATACAGATATACTATGTGGGTGTACCACACTCCTACAGAAAACCGTCGTGAAATAATAATTATTGTGTTTCGTACGGCGAGTGGGGAAGTCGGAGGCCCATATCCTTGTCCTAACCCTTCCCAGCCCTTTCGGCAATACATTTGAAGAGACGAACGTGAAATAGTAGCATCCTACTCTTTTATTTTGTATGGTTAATATCTTGTAGTTTATATATTTTACTCTATACATAATCTGTTAGTATATTGTGTTATTAGATTTCGCTTATGAATCTTAAGTGTGACATTGCTATTTTGTGTATAACTAGGTCAAAGTCAAGTACTTTGGATGGCCTTGTACCAAACTTTCATGTAGTTTTTCGTATTAAGAATGGCATCTTTCTAATAGAATGCATTTTTTCAAACTCCTAGTCAAACATTTATTTATTCAATAAGACTTCTTATAGAAGCTCTTTCGATTTGTGATAGCATAGTTTTAACATTTACCACCCGTTCGGAAAGCAGTTTCTACAGCGAAGAGCCGACACCAAACTCTGTAGTTGCTCTTGTCCAATCATGTCAATTTTATATTTTGCCCGAAAACTGTCCTGATGTTCTTAAGCGGCAACATTCCATAGATTTTCATCTTTCATATATGACACTTCATAAGAAGAAAGGCCAAGAACAAAGTAATAGTGAACTTAATAGTGAATGTAATAAACGTCAGCTATAGAACACTCGTCCCTTGATTGTGATCGTCATGTCCCAGGCCAAGAAAAACATGCCTGCCATCCAAAAAAAACAGTCCCTTGTACCATTGGAATTTTCATTTTAAATTTCCAATTTAAAATATAGATTCTTCAATTCTAGGTTTTATGTTCTAGTATTTTATTATGTATGCATTGGTTAAGATTCATTCGTTGAATATCGTATTAGGCGACATTTCAAATATCTGTTCCAATTTCCCGCCTTTTGACATTTGATAGGTGACATTTTAATATTATTGCGTAATGCTTTATTGGACGGAGAAATTTGAACCAAGAATTGAAAAGTCGGCCTAAAGTTACAGTTTTTTTTTGTCTTCAAGTGATCATACTCAGAGTGTGTTACAAATGTTGGATGAATAATGTAATTTATATAAAAAAATAAGTTGCGATAGAGAACTGAACCTGATTTTGATGAATTTTGTATGAAGATAGAACTGAACTGGGGAAAGGACAAACGATAATTTTTATTGTAAAAATGGGAGTAGAAGGGGATGAAAACGATATAAACGAATTCCGGGGGTGAAGACGCGGGCGGAAGGCTAGTATAGTATATAGATAAACTTGTTTTTAACTATATATAAACGTTCTTGCGTGAAAGATTAACAAACATTCATACCTACAAACGTTTGCGTTTATAATATAAGTAGGATAATATCAAGGACTCTATATTTTGCCACTGACTTGTACAGATTAACCACAAATCTCTGAATCATGATTCCATAATTTTTATGAAAACTTAGCAACGCACATCATTGGATGAATTTGAGAGAGTTATCAGGTATTTAGCAATAATTCACACATTTTTACTAAATGTTTATGTAATCCTTCGTAATACGTCATTGTCGTTATTTACACATCCAATTTTTATTCGACGCTATTTACGAATAAATCAGATATGTAATGCGTAGAGCTCAAGAAAGCTTTCACTAGAATTATTTTAAAAGCGCTTTTAAACAATTTTTTCATACTAGCTGTATCCCGCGGTTTCACCCGCGCAAGTCTGTATCCCATTGGAATATCGGGATAAAAAGTCTCCTATGTGTTATTGAAGTTGTCCAGTTACCTAAGTATCAAATTTCATTGCAATCGGTTCAATAGTTTTTGTGTGAAAGAGTATTTATGATATATTGGAAGGTTGCAGCAAATAAATCACCTTCAATATTCTCAAAAACACAGATACAACACGCTATCACGAAAGTGTGTGACGCCATGAGATTACACGCACACTCCGTGACGTTGCTGACCTTCATCCAATCGAGATATTACGTACGATATTACAAAACCTGTCCGTGATAAATCCTGAACACCTGAGTGTTACAGCCGCCCCCCCCCCCCCCACCTACAGGTGCCCTTGTGTCATTGTATTCACGAGAAACACACAGCATTGCAGTTCTTGATAATCAGTACAATTGTGTGTTGACCGCCTTCTGGGTGCAGTGGTTAACGCGTGAGCGTAGTACCGAGGGATCCTGTTCGATTCATTCGGGTTATACAGATGTTTATCTGCCCCATACCTCACGAAGGGAACAAGTGACTTCACTTTCATGAAGATTGTTTATCTTATAGGAGTATGATCGTTCGTTTTCGTTTAATTAATTATTTTTTTTAATTGAGTCTTCTGTAACCTGATTGGACGTGCTATGCGTATGCGCTGGCTTTTTCATTCACTTCATATGGGCTTGTTAGAAATATCTATTACATGCAAGTTGCGCACGGGATTTATAAAATTTGAAATTTAGAAATTAAACACTTTTTAAAGGATTTTAAACGCGATTTATTCATTACATTATTTCACTTTCTAGTGTCGTGGTAATATACGCTCGCTGTAAAGTGTTCGAAACGTCGGGTTAAAAATATAATGAATAAATCGCATTTAAAATCCGTTAAAAAAGTTTTTAATTTCTAAATGTATTATACTCGCGTGAAATCAAACACAAGAAAATACTAAATTTGAATTTGGGAAAAAAAAGACCAGAGGTAGGGCCTCTGCAATGCGCTTCCCGCTTTTAAGAGGTAAGGGATTAGGAAAGGATCGATTACTGGAGAGAAGGAATGAACCTCACTCCACGTACCAAAGCGAAGCTGAAGCGAGCTCGACTCCCACATTATCATACCGCCTGCATCTTGGGGACCAGGAAAAAGGAAGGTTCTTTTTACATACAATTATGTTTTATTTATTTAGTAGTTGTATCAAGCAAAACTATAAAATTCTGCGTATCTTATACATATTTATATATGTTATTTAAAACATACGAGTACAGTTGCTGGATACGCAAGTTGCATCACGCATTATTCATTCACCAATATCCGCCACGTTGTCAGAACTTTCGCAAGCAAATTTCATTATCACATATTGAAATACACGTGTAGAGACATTAAATCAACAGTAACCTTTAAAACGATTAACTATTAACAAACTCTGTGGTAAGAGAAGTCGCGCGATCACACGAGTGTCATAGTATACAACTGGTTTTACGGCGAAAGTCACGTGCGAGCGCTACCTTGACCTGTATGTATGTGTTAAATATATTCTATCACTGTTTTTTATTACTACGTCTATACATAAACAGTATATAGCTGAAAAGTTTGTCTGCTTGAATCTCAGAAACTACTGGACTGGGTTCAGAAATTCATTCTGCTATACTCAGGGATCCAGTACATATTATAGATACGTGAGAGTCGGGGCAGCTCGCACCGGGGAAGTACCACACCCTCACAGAAGACCGGCGTGAAATAGCATTCTGCTGTGTTTCGTTCGGTGCGTGGGGTAACCGGAGCCCCATATCCTTTTTCCTATCCCTTCCCAGCCCTTTTTTTATTCCTCTCGCCAATCCTTTCTTAATCCCTTCCCAATTTAAAGTCGGCGATCCATTTGTAGAGACGTAAGGTCTGCAATGGACCTTTCGCCTCTCCAAATGTCCACGGGCGGTGGTAGCGCTTACCATCAGGCGACCCGCCAGCTCCATTGCCGACTGTGACATAAAAAAAAGAGATAGAGTGATTCAAGAGTTTATATGTATGTACAATAACATCTATTAAACTACTCCGAATTAACGCATACGAAGCCGCGGGCAAAAGCAACATCTATAAAATATTTAATTTATACAATACTAGACGCTCGTCCCGACTTCACCCGCATATCGAGATTCCTATTTCATCCCAAGGGAACATTTAATCGTGATAAAATGAATCATATCCCCCAAATCGGCTCATATCCAGTCTGTATACCAGATTTCATCAAAATCCGTTCAGTAGCTAAAAACTGTTCGCAAAATAGTTCAGTAGTTTCAGCGTCAATGACGGACAAATATCTAAACAATTTTCACATTTATAATATTAGCGTGAAGTGTGATCAATGTAGGCTGTACAGTGTATATGACGTACAGCCAGCTTCGTTACATAAACAGGCAGAGCCGCGTGCAGGAGTAGGCAAGACTAATGCGCGGCGTCATCGCTTGTAATGAGGTTGATATCATTTTTCACATTTTACTCAGAAGAGACTCAATTAAAAAACGTCGAGTCATTGATATGGTGAGGTGTTATGTTAGATTTATATGTAACTAGCTGTTCGCCCCGGCTTCGCCCGTGGTACATATATGTCCTATAGCCTTTGTCAATAAATGGGCTATCTAACACTGAAAAAATTTTTCAAATTCGACCAGTAGTTTCTGAGATTAGTGCGTTGAACAAACAAACTCTTCAGCTTTATTATATTAGTATAGATTTGGTCGATAGATCTGAGAATAAGTAGTTAACTGTAAGATGACACAAACGCAGTAACTATTTAGTTATCTGTAGTATAAGACAATGGCCCACGTGAAACTATAATTTCTGTTAATCTATACTAATATTATAAAGCTGAAGACATTGTTTGTTTGAATATTCTAATCTCAGGAATGAAAAGGATGCCTTCATCATTGTAGCCTGCTATACCTTTGCCCTCAACAAATTTATTTATTTATTGAAATATCAAATATAACAGGTAACTGGCATTAGATAAGCCCAATAAAACAAAAATATTCATTCTTAAATTTCCAGATCGGTTTAGTCGTAACATCGTTACAGACAGACATACATCATACATATGTACGTATGGACATGGAACAGTTTTTCCTGTTAAACAGATGACCGACCCGTCAGAGTTTAACGACTGACGGACCGTACGATTCTCCTGCATATATAATATCGTGTTGCAGCAAGGTCAGTCTTTGTTAACTAATGTTGTGGTAATCAAATGGACAAGTGTATGGTTACCCGACTGCGTAAAAAGGAGGTTATGTGGCGGATGTTTAATGTTTCCTTGGAACGCTATGTAGCGAAAATTTTAAATATGAAAAAAATTTGAGTGGTGACATATTGATTAAATCTCATATCATAATCTTATTTCCAGTTTAAAACTAATTACATTTTTCTAATAAAAGTTAATAAATTTCTTCAAAATTCATCTGCCTACATTATAAATTAGACAATTATATTAGAAAAATACGATGTATGTTTCTCTAATAATATATCAAGTGAAAACTACAATCGCAAAACGAAACACCTTTTCACAACAAAACATGTTCATAGATATAACATCAGTGAGGCGGGCGCTAACTAAGTTTTAACATGTTAAATTTTCAATCCCTACTAATATTATAAATGCAAAAGTAACTCTGTCTGTAGAATTTTGTTTTATGCTCTCTATAATAACAAAATGTGTCATATTATGATCAATTAAATAATTATAAAAAAATGGTTGCCTGTAAAGTCGGTTTTATGGGCGAAGATTTTACGTGACAACGTCTTTTTCTCGGTAGAATCTTTATTGATATGAATATTATTAAATTGCACAATAGGAACAAGGAATTGAATGAAAATAAGAATTGCACAAATTTTAACTATAGAAAATATATTTTGTTTACTAAAAAGACAGAGACAGAGACACAAGCACGCGCCGATTCAATGCGCCTAATTCTCTAGTGCTGCGCGCGCGGCGGACCGATCATAGTTCGGTGACTCATCGTAACGTTACCGGGCGTTACACTTTTTACACGCTTTTTATTAGCTTCACCTGTATGTTTGTTTGTTTGTTTGTTTGTTTGTTTGTTTGTAACCGACTTCTTTGGGCGCGATTTTGACCCACTTTAAACGGCCAGATTTCGTTCAAACTTTGTAGATTTATTGAGGACCGATGACAATACACTAATTTGATAAAATTAATCCAGTTTTCAATTTGCAAAATATGATTTTTGTCAAAGCGTGTTTTTTAGTTTTTTTAAACTATTATATTTTATTTATGAGTGACTCCGAGCCGCAAACTAATTTAAGACGTTGTCACGTCAAAAACGAAGTGTTGCCCGGTCTCAACTGGGATTTAAAAGAATTTGCATCTGCTCGTAAAACAATTACTTAAAATGATGAAGGTTTTGTGTTATATCGTAGCGAATAAATAAACAAAATACCGAATCTTTTCTCTTTACAAATATGTATAGATTTAACATCATCACTGCTTAAAACGGTGAATGAAAACATCGTGAGGAAACTGGAATGTCCAAGACCTCTGCTATCACCCGCACTTGGCCAGCGTGCTGGATTATGGCCTGAACCCTCATAGGAGGCCTGTGTCCCAGCAGTGGAAACATATATGGGCTAATGATGATGATGATGATGATTATGTTAGCTAATATGTTAATTCCTACATATTTCCTCTTGGTTGGGATGAGGGGGGAAGGAGTGTTTAGAAGTCATTGACGAATAGTTGGCGTTAGGCGTAACGTCGTGCCTACTGCAATAATATCAAACTCAAGAATTTGTTTGTTTGAATGCGCTTGTCTCTAGAACTACTCAAAAATCTCACGTCGTTGGGTATATATGTGATCCTTGATTCCTACTAAAATTATAAGTGCGAAAGTTTGTAAGGATGTGTGTGTGTTTGTTGCTCTTTCACGCAAAAACCACTGAAGCGGTTACAATGAAATTTGGTACGTAGACAGCTGGACAACAGGAATAACATATAGGCAACTTTTGATCCCAATATTCCTACGGGATACGGACTTACGCGGTTAAAACCGCGGGGCGCAGCTTTTTTTTTTTTTTTTTTATGTCATAGCGGGCAGCTGAGCTGGTGGTTCGCCTGATGGTAAGCGATCACCACCGCCCATAAACATTCGCAAAGGTAGCACCTCCGTGAATGCGCTGCTCGCTTTTATGGGGTAAGGGAAAGGAAAGGATTAACGACTGGAAAGAAGGAATGGACTAGGACGGGTGAGGAAAAGGAAACGGGCCTCCGGCTCCCCCACTCACCGCACGAAACACAGTGGCATGCCACTATTTCACGCCGGTTTTCTGTGGGGGTGTGGTACTTCCCCGGTGCGAGCTGTCCCAATTCATGCCGAAGCGTGCTCGACTCCCACAATAAAAGCTAGTACGTGTACGGGGCATATACGAAACCGGGGCGAACCGACTGGATAGCGTTTAAATCCGTTTATATAGAAGATTCGTTCAAATCGCCACGCCAAGTAAATAACTGTAATTCACTTATTGACATTAAATATCAAATAGTTTCCATGTGTACTTCGGAGCTGCGTTGATTCTGTTTTGTTTACAAGCCATTATGTATTCTACACAGCGAGCGTCGACTTGTCAAACGCAAATAGAATTATTTGATCCTGCGAGATGCTTATATGCTAAGTATATTTATATACGTAGTTATACGAGAGTTGGCTAGGTTTCCGGGTAGACAAACGAGATCAAAAAGGGTTCTTTTTTATGTCATAGTCGGTGTAGCTGGTGATAAGCGCTATTATCGGCCATGAACGTTTGGAGAGGCGTAATTTCAGACATCAAATTGTAATGGATGAAGAAAGGATTAATCCAAATGGGTTATGTGGTTTGGGCCTGAAGAAGGTTAAACCGACTGATTTTCTTCTTTCTTTCTCTTTATCTTCCTTTTCTGTATGATAAAATTGATATTAATATTAATAAATAATATCGAATAATCGAAACTGCTACATCACATAACAATCATTATTCTATAGCTGTAATTTATTTATTTTAGGAACAAATAAAAAAAATACATTCAATATTAAAAAGTGGTGAAAAATTATTTATTTAGTTAATTAATCTATACCAAAAAATGACTCAACTAAAATACGATTTTTACCATAGTTCCCGAGATAGCATGTTCAAACAAAATTTATTGCGTTGTTACGATACATTAAAAACATGTGATATTTGTAATGTCGGGTAATTGATATTCGAGTACAATCGCAAATATGCAAGTTAAACAACTAAGTTAGTGTTAAGTTTGAAGTTATTTACATTGTAACTTAGATTGTAATTAAACAACTGTTTAAATATTTGCGTCATGTGTAAGGATTTTATTAATTTAAATTAACGAGAATTTAGTTTTAAATAATAAAGTGGAATGCTCATATAAAATGTTATTTATTTATTTGTTACACAGAGATCTATACAAAATACAAAACATTATCATCAATAACATATTATCTGACACATTAGTACAGAATTCATGATGGCTTTTGATTCCTGCTGCTTCACACTCGTTAAATTTGGAGTAGTTGAATAGATGTTATATATATACCTAAACCTTCCTCTTGACCTCTCTAAAAAAAACTCTATCAAAATGCGTTGCGCAGTTTTAAAGATTTAAGCATACATAGGGACATAGGGATAGAGAAATCGACTTTGTTTTATACTATGTAGTGAAGAAATTCGTTTTAGCTACACTATATATAACTCAAAAACGGCTAAACCGATTATGTCGAAATTTGATACAGTGATAGTTTGAGACCATATTTATCCCGGATGTTTAACGGGAGCTTTTTTTTCAGCACTACGTGGGCAAAAGCTAGCTAAACTACTAATTTAAAGAATGCGAAAGTAAATCTATTTGTCCGTCTGTCTGTCTCTTCTTCAAGCCGAAACCACTTAACCGATTTGGATGAAATGAATGGAAACTGTGCGGGTTAAACCGTTTTATGTTATCTGTGGTAAAACCCCGGCAATGTCTTTCTATGACTGCTTAGTCATAGGAAAAGAGACACGATAGTCGATATATCTAGTTCTATGAAAAATCAAGTTTATAGGTAACTGTCTATTTATATGAATCTGTGCTTGGTATAAAGCAAAGTCGCTTCCCGCGTCTGTCCCTAAGTACATACATACATGTGTATTTCAGCGTGATTGAGACGGACAAACATCCAAACAAACATTCACATATGTAATATTAATGTGATGTGCTGAATAACTATTTAAATTCATATACGACGTAGGTGAAGCCACGGCGCTACTATAGTATACAGGCGGAACTAAACCCCAAGTTTTTGCGACAATTAAAACGAATCCCTGTAGCCTTTAATTAAAAACAATAAATGAATTATCGGAATAAATATTATTCGCAGATCGACTCTGGGAAAACCCTGACTTAAGCTACATCTGCTTACAACTTGAACGTGCAAATCTAAATATACTTAGTCTGGCCATAAATACTGTTACACTTAATTATAAAAAAATATTACATTTGAATTTCGAATCTGTC
>NW_024045131.1:4437100-4439968 GCF_012273895.1 Zerene cesonia | reverse complement strand
TAAATGTTATTTGCAGTTAACAATTTTCTTTTTTCTTTATTACAATATTTATGGCAAGACTAGGTATATAACTCAAAGATGACTAACATAGTGATCTATCAACGCACATCCCAAACCACTAGACGGATCGGGCTGAAATTTGACATACAGATAGATGTTATGGCGTAGGCATCCGCTAAGAAACGATTTTGACAAATTCTGCCCCCAAGGCGATAAAATTGGGGATGTGACAGTGACAGGTGACAGTTTATACCATGAAAATTCATTAAGAGTGCGCGGGCGCAGCTGCGGGCAACAGGTAGTTATTTCTAAAGCAGTTCGCACCGTGAACAATGGTGAGGCAACACTTCCTTCCCAGAGAAAGGTCTCACAGTGCTAGTAATGACCCACATTTGTGACGAAATGTAACGGATTTAAAGCGTGTTTTATATTTATAGCTAGTAATTCTTATTCAGCCATACATTCTTACAAACATTTTCGTTTTTTAATCATGGTGGTTCGCCTGATTTTAAGCGATCACCGCCCATGAACAGAGCAGAGGTAGTGCCTCTGCGGATGCGCTGCCCGCTTGCAAGAGGTTAGGGATAAGGAAAGAATTGATGGCTGGAAAGAATGAAATTGATTGGGAAGGTTGAGGAAAAGGAAGGGGCCTCCGGCTCGTTTATAACTAACCTTTACTACCTACCTACTAGCGGTCCGCCCCGGCTTCGCCCGTGGTACATATATTACGTGGTACAATACAAATTCTCCTGTTTACAATATTGGTGTAGATGCTTAGCAGCATACGGGAGCCATTTCTTGGGGCGCGATGATCGCTTACCATCAGCCGATCCACCTGTTCGATCGCCCGATCTAGCATAAAATAAGAGACATTTATTTGATCAATAATAGACTTATGCTATTACCAAACATTACGCAGTAGGTCAAGAACGAGTGAAGTAATGCTGGTTTTGCACAACTCCATATTTTGTTATGAACCCTCCAGTTTGTAGCTGTGTGAGCTAATATAACCTAATCTGTGAATACTTTAATAGAAAATTTATGAAAAATCCAAGGTTGCCGGGCAGAGATCGCTTATAAGCGACAAGACTGTCAATGGATAGGGTTTTAAAACTCAAAAAGTTTTCGGAATGGGATTCGCTAAAATAATGTGCTGTCGAGATAATTTAAGGTATCTTTCGTTCTTAAGTTTTTAAAAATGTCAGGTTGCCATTTTCAAAAATCCAAAAAGTACAAGATTTTTTGAGTCTAGTCTAGTATACCAATAGAGAAAAAGCTGAATTTGTTTTGTAGGTTGATCTCACTAATCTCAGGAACAACTGGTTTGAATAAAAAAATTGAATTATTTTAACAGTCCATTTATGTATTTATAAATGTATAATCAATTTCCACATGAAAAATCGAAAAAATTGCTAGTAAAGTGTAGGAGTAAAGAGTTTAGTCGTTCTGATATAAAACATTTTATAATTCACTAGCGGTCCGCCCCGACTTCGCCCGCAGTACATATACAGCCTATAGCCTTCCTGAATAAATGGGCTGGGCTATCTAACATTGAAAGAGTCTTTTAAATCGAGCTAGTAGTTCCTGAGATTTGTGCGTTCAAACAAACAAACTCTACAGCTTTATAACATAAGCATAGATTATGTAACATTAATGGACATCAGGCGTCATGAAGGTATCAATGGATTTCTAAGAATTCTAACAATGAGCAGCTAGATGGTATCGCTTAAAACCCACACGACAGTTTTTTCCCATTCGTTATTTAGTATTTCCATTGTGTTTGATTTATTTATCACATCTAGAATTTATTTAAATAGTAAGAGATTAGAAATTAAAAACTTTTTAACGGATTTTAAACGCGATTTATTCATTATATTATTAACCCGACGTTTCGAACACTTTACAGCGAGCGTGGCCACGGGGAGACACAAACACAAGAAAATACTAGAAAGAGATTTTTGAAGGTGCCCAATAAAGAGATTTTGAGTTGATTTGATTTGAAATTATTTTCTTCTGATTTGATTTGATCCATCCAGTTACTTAGCATTTTCTTGTGTTTGATTTATTTATTACAACTAGAATTCATTTAAATAATAACAGATTTTTTGTGAAAGTGCACAATAAAGGGATTTTGAGTTGATTTGATTTGATTTTAAATGAGCAGCTAGGTACAGAGCTATTCTCTGTAGACCCTATTTTTAAGTCTGTGTTTATTAACTTCTATCCGATACTAGCTGCGCTTTCATTGCAATCGGTTCAGTAGTTTTTACGTGAAAAAGCAACAAACACACACAAACGTTCACATTTATAATATTAGTAAGATAGGATAGGATAGGATATTACTAATATTATCTGCGGTTATGTCATCGGAGCCTGCGCACGCGTGAAGCGAAGATGACCGCTGGTAATTAAATATTATGTCATTTTCACATGAGCACTGGAAAAGTTGAATAAATGTTGGATTACCTACTGCATTGTGTGTTCCAGTAGCTTGGTTTATAATGAATACTAAGTACTGGCTACTTGTACAGCACAAGATGGAAAAATACTAGCTTACGACACGCGACTTCGTCCTAGGAAATTCCTATGAGAATAAGATGTTTGACCGCCGAAAAACGTAGTCAATTGCTGTCTAAACTTCTAATTTCTCTAAACACCAGAATAAGACCCTAAAATAGTTCTTTTGACGTCTCAAAGACAAACAAACATGGAAATAAACAAGTAACAAAACTAAGGGATAAATTTAAAATAAAAAGAACAATGCATATTTAATTCATTAAATTACAAGGTTGCCTAAGATTTTATATCATTTATGTTTACTATAAAAATTGATCTATAAAGATGTTGATATTTAAAATTAAAAAAAAA
>NW_024045131.1:4421965-4436100 GCF_012273895.1 Zerene cesonia | reverse complement strand
AAAAAAAAGTAATTGTTGTTTTTATATAAATAACCTAAACTTTATGGTTCATATAAATGGAATTTTATTAATTGTAATATTAAATTTATATGCTAATTATTCCGATGTATAAAAAATCTTACATACAGATATTATCAGCCGATTTCTAAATTAAGTATTTGTCATCCAAAACCATACTCATCAGCTTGTTTCAGTTAACTCTGTATTTTAACTATCTTCGTTTCAAGGTTTGTTGAAACTTCTCAAACCGTTATTATTTCTCATTTTAGTTGAAAGTTAAGAGTCCAAATTGGGCTACTTCAAATATTCTCAATTATATACATTCGCTCGCAAAACTGCGTGAAGGAGAATTATTGAGAGAGAATTATAGTGTGATAAATATTACTAATTTAATTTTATATACGTACGTAACGAAATCATCACGTCGCTGTATTTACAATGTAATCATTATCCTTAATACGTATTTGACTATCTATTTGATATAATATGTTAAAATATTTTACGTCAAATCTAGAACGTTCAAAAACCACAACTACACAACCACAAAATTCCTTACACTAATGGATAATTTTTTTAAATATAAATACAATTTTCCATTTTTTACAGCCGAATCAAAAATTTATAATGGCGCCATCTATCGGCGTAGCGGAGTACTACGCTAACAAGACGGTTTTTATCACCGGCGCAACCGGGTTTATGGGCAAGGTGATGATAGAGAAGATGCTGAGATGCTGCCCCGAGGTGAAGAAGATATATATGCTGATGCGGCCCAAGAAGGGGCAGGGGACGAAGGAGCGGCTGGATGATTTTATTAATTGTAGAGTAAGTGGAATATTATGTACAATATTAACCACAAATAACATAATACTACTATACCTAGTAGCTGACCCGGCAAGCGCTGTTCTGCTTTGTTCTTAATTTAGGGATATGAAAAATAGATGTTGGCCGATTTTCAGACCTACCCGTTATGCACAGAAAATTTCATGAGAATGGTCACAAGGTCAACGTTTGTTTTTTTTAATGTCACAATCAGCAATGGAGCTGGTGGGGTGCCTGATGGTAAGCGCTGCCACCGCCCATGAACATTTGGAGAAGCATAAGGTCCATTGCAGACCTTACGCCTCTACAAATGGATTGCCGACTTTAAATTGGGAAGAGATTAAGAAAGGATAAGCGAGAGGGATAAAAGGAAAAGGATATGGGCCTCCGGCTCCCCCACTCACCGGACGAAACACAACAGAATGCTATTTCACGCCGGTCTTCTGTGGGGGTGTGGTACTTCCCCGGTGCGAGCTGGCCCGATTCGTGCCGAAGCGACCTCGACTGCCACATACAAAGTATGTAGTATAATAAATGCAAAAGTATGTTTTGGAAATAGTTATGAGGCCAGAAAGTATCTTTTATATCAGTATATCATACATGAAAATTCTTATTTTATATATTACACCCACACTGAAAGTCTACGCCTATATATTTGTATATTCCTATCGCTAAATAATAAAAACGTCTAGCCCGAATTCGCACTTAAAGTTCATCCAATTCTCGTTACCTAAACCCATTTTTATAAACCACTAGCTGCGCCCCGCGGTTTCACCCGCGTAAATCCGTATCCTGAAGGAATATCGGGATAAAAATTGCCTATATGTTATTCCAGTTGTCCAGCTGTCTACGTACCAAACACACACACACACACATCCTTACAAACTTTCGTATTTATAATATTAGTAGGAGTAGGATAGGATTTATAATATAAGTAGGATTACATTTGACGTAGTCCATTCAAAAATACAGAATGTTGCTACAAAAACTCAGACAGTTAATACAGCTTAGCTTCAGCTTGTATGTTTGCATATACCAACTCTTTAGATCCGATGACCCACTGCAAACGGACAGATTCTTAATTCAGATAATATAAACTTCGTACACTTATCACAAATTGGTGACGATACAATAATGAGATTATCTTATTATCCTAATTAGGATCACCTCAGATGAATAATTTATTTTTTACGTATACCTTTAAAAGAACAAGTGAAACAATTTAGTTAACTCTATCGTTAATTCAACTGTACTAGTATTTTCTTGTGTTTGATTTTACGCGAGTATTACACATTTAGAAATTAAGAACTTTTTAACGGATTTTAGACTGAATTTGTCGTCCCGTGACCACGCTCGCTGCAAAGTGTTCGAAACGTCGGGTTAGTAATATAATGAATAAATCGCGTTTAAAATCCGTTGAAAAGTTTTTAATTTCTAAATGTATAATACTCGCGTGAAACCAAACACAAGAAAATACGTAAATAAGTTTTTAATTTTCAACTGTACTAATTTTCAGATATTCGACAAATTGCAAGCGACGTCGCCGGACTGTTTCGACAAGCTGTCAGTGATCCCAGGTGACATCCTGCAGGAAGACTTGGGCATCTCTGAGGAGCACCGATCGGAGCTACAGGAACATGTGGAAATCGTGTTTCACTGCGCTGCCTGTGTTAGGTATAGATGTTAGAATACTATGAATTATTTGCGGTTGTCCGCAGCTTCGCCGGCGCTGTCTTTATAAATTTTCATTTTCACTTCATTCCCTATACCTCTTGGGGGTAGAATTTATCAAATTCCTCTCTTAATGGATGCCTACACATAACGTCTATCTGCATGCCAAATTTCAGCTCAATCGATTCAGTGGTTTGGATTGTGCGTTGATAGATCACTATGCCAATCAGTCTTTGAGTTATATGTATTAGATTTCGATATATAGATATAATATAATAAATATAATTATGAACTTCAGATTCGACATGTTCATCCGAGACGCTGTCAATATGAATACAGTGGGAACCATGAAGGTGCTCAAACTGGTGGAAGGCATGAAGAAATTGGAGGTCAGTTAGGATTGTAGCTACGACTTGAATGGATGGAAGTGTGAATGAATAATTAATTATAATGAATAATTAAGCAATGTAATACCACTCACACAGATTCTACGGTAAAAAATAAGCGGTTTCGAAACCCGCATCGTGAAATTTTTCTTTTCTTTAAAAATGATTATAAAGCATATCAATGTTATGAAACTAAATTAAATCTCGTTCATGTGGGAATTTCTTCTCACGGGCGGAAGCGTGGCTAACATCTGGAATAATAGAAGTGTCTATCGTTGCAGGTGTTCGAGCACGTATCCACGTCGTACTGCCGCTGCGAGCTGCACACGCTGCAAGAGAAGCTGTACCCGGCGCGCCACTCGCCGCAGAACGTGGCGCACGCGACGCGTTGGATGGACGACGAGCTGCTGGCGCACCTGCAGCCCAAGTGAGTACTGGTGCTGACCCAAAAAGGAATTAGGAGAGTTACCTACTCTCTCTCTCTTTATAAGTGAGTCTGTGTAAGACACACACTCTCACTCATACACACATGCACGTACAAGAAAACTACATGGTGATGTTTTCTTTAGTTTTGAATATTTGTCTCAACACTGTACTACTTGAAACGTTTATATAGGTCAAAGATTGGGAAGAAACTAGCCTTCGAGACACAGTTCACCGCTAGTTCGAAGGTCAGGATCTGTATTATCGTGTACTACTGTTTCTTATAACAAATAGACGAATAACGGATATCCAAGATAAAAAACAAACGATATTTCACAGACTGATCGAGCCGCAGCCAAACACATATGCGTATACCAAGAACCTGACCGAAGATTTGGTGACCCAGTACGAGGGGAAGTTTCCGATTGTTATTGCCAGACCCTCCATTGGTAAGTTGCGTTTTATTTCTTTTTATTATTAACTTCTATATATCACAATGTTTTTTGGAAAATAAATTAGTGTTTATTGTTGTTATTTTTTATTTTAGTTGATTCTGTCATTATAGCGTGTTATCATAAACTATTTGCTTCATGGAGATTTAATATTTCAGTGACAGCCGCGTACAAAGAACCTATACCAGGCTGGGTTGACAATCTGAATGGACCCACAGGACTGCTTATTGGAGCTGGAAAAGGTATGGACATCAACCTCTACATAGAAACAATAATAATCAATGAAATGTGTTTCATTTAACACCGACCATCGACTTTTTTAATGTGAGAGTCGAACATATTTCGGCGCGAATTGGGCCAGCTCGCACCGGGGAAGTACCGGCAAGTTACTGTGCTTTGTACGCTAACTGGGGAGGAGGAAAAGTTAATATGTTTAGATGTTTTGATGGTTGTTTAATTATTTAAAAGGGTTTTATTAATTTTATAACCATTAGAATAGTAAAAATTCACATTGTTTATAACTCAAATTATTGTTATTTTTATCCGAGTTGGACAATGAAAGATTGGACTGGGAAGGATAAGGAAAAGGATATGGGCCTCCGGATTATATTGTACTTTATTGTACTTGTTTATAGTCATTCTCGAATGTCGACCACTCGGCGACCGTTAATGTAATAATCTTTATCTATTTCAGGTGTGATCCGCACAATGCACTGCAACGAGAACTACCTGGCTGACGTGATGCCGGTGGACATGGCGGTCAACGCGTGCCTACTGCTCGCTTATCTCACTGCTCTTGACAAGTACGTGCCCTCAGCGTTTGGTTCAATATCTTTCAATAATTGTATAATACTGGCTTCAATACCAATTACTAATTAAATAAATTGATGGATTAAAAAAAAACCAACCCCATTTTGTGTTGTCGGCCATTTTGAATTTGAAATTTGACAGTGTGTTTTATGTCAAAGAAGCGTATAGTGTTTAATTAGTTTTGGCCTTCTGTAACAATTATATTGAGAGAGTCGTGAAAAAATATTTAATCTAACATTTTGTGGCGACCGTTAGATTTTACTGATTTTCATCAAACATGGCTAAGAACACCGCAACTGAAAATCAAATTAAAAAAATACACACTGAAATTGGTCCATCCGTTTGAGAGCTATGATCCCACAGACATACACACTCACAGACAGAAAAGTAAGAATACTTTATAACTTGTGTTGTATATTTCCAGACCAAAAGAAATCCGCGTTTGCAACGTGACACAATCTGGAGTGAATCCGCTCACTTGGGGACAAGCTTTGGACTTGGGTGAGTCTTGATTCAAAGTATATTATGTATATACAAAGGCCGGCAACATATTTATGATTTCTATAACATCGTGAGGGCACAATATAAGCGAAGCTCATCACTTGGCAACAGGCGAGGCGTGGTGCGTCTGCTCAGTTGCCTGCTATATAATATAATAGATAAACAGATTTTGAATCGTGATATCTTTTTCTGTTAAAAACCATTTTATATAACACACGTCAATGCGTAGTTGTGTTTGTGTCCTTTTTGTATTCGATAAGGATTAAGCAATTAATCAATAGACGGTATCTAAAAAGCTTACCTCCGGCCTACGGCCTCTTGCTCAAAAAACTTCTTTAGTCGCTTTGAGCACTGTTTTATAGGGTAAATCTTACAGGTTCCTGTCACCAAATCCGCCTCGCTAATGTTTAAAATTTTTAATATTCAGATTCTCAGTTATAAAATTTTACACCTAGTTTCCACCTTCAGTGCTACTTACTTCTTTGTTTTGTAACAATTACATATGATGTTTATAATTACCTGCATACTCACGTCAACATAGAAGTATCGAGAGCCCAATATAAGTGATGTTTTGATCTCATGAAATCGGATTGTGGTTTTAAACCGCCTCCTTTATAGCACGGCTAGACGTTTTTCCTCAATCCGATAGTTAACATAAATTTCCGTGCAGGTCGCATCCACGTGCAGGAGTTCCCATTCTCCGTGTGCCTGTGGTACCCGGGCGGTTCTGCGAAGAGTTCCCGCGCGGCGCACCGCCTCGCCGCGCTGTTCGCGCACCAGCTGCCCGCCTACGCCGTGGACCTGCTGATGTTCCTCATGGGGAAGAAGACTTTGTTAGTATATATGTCTTTAATCTTTTTCTCGGCCTTTATCTGTACACAGCTGGACGTAAACCTCTCGTATGGATGGTCATTTAGCCCGATTGTATGTTATTGCCGCCAATTTGCCTGTCTGGGCGCCATCGACTAAATAAGCTTATTTAGTCTATGTATATTCTAATATCTAGTATAGTGTTATCTCTACTAATTTATGAGCTTATTTAGTCTATGGTAGAACTATCCGACTGACGCTAGCGCCTCCTTACTAATGTTATAAACTAGCTGATGCCAGCAACTTAGTACGCTTGAACTTTGGACATAAACAACTGGAGGTGTCATAGATTTGCCGAACGTCGGATAGACAGCGTCTGAGCAGCAAAGCACAACCGTTACGAATGCCCTACGTTTTATAAATAAAGCAATAATTTTAAATTACAAAGCATGTTTAAATCCTATCCTATTTTTTGCATTTTATCTGTCTGTATGATTGTAACGTTTTCACGCAAAAACTACTGGACTGATTTCAAAATTAATTACAGCATTGTAAAGCTGCAACCTCACTAAGTAACATAGCCATACTAGGCGATACTATATATGTACCACGGACGAAGCCGGGGCGAACAGTTAGTTACGTATATATTACTAATAGGGTTTAATTAAGATCTAATTCTCTCTATTCACATTTCATACTTACTTACTTACTTACTTACTTACTATAGTGGCGCAGTGACCCAAAGTGAGTCTTGGCCTCCGACAATAAGAGCCTCCATTTGATCCTACTATTCACATTTCAGCATGGTAAAAATCCAGAAACGCGTGAACTACGGTCTAGAAGTGCTCCAGTACTATACTACTAAAGAGTGGTACTTCGAAAATGATTTCTACCGCTCGCTGCCGGATCGCGTCTCGGAAATAGACAGGAAAGTCTTTTACACAGACATGAGAGTGAGTTCTTCAAATTAGCTTTTGGTCCTCAATGTTACATTGACAGTAAGTCAAACTTATAAAGAAAACTCGATCACTATTATTCAAATCACAATATATGGATAAAATTTTATGAGAAGACAACGTAATGACGACGTCGAATGACTGTTGAACGCCGCCATTTAACTATTTGCCTAATATATCTAGCCATTCAATAAAACATCAAGGCTGGTTTGAATCTATCACATTTAATTACTCGTCTGGGCAAATCTTTAAAGTTAAGTGTCTGCTTACAGCTAGTCGAATGGAGTCCCTACATACGCAACTACATAAAGGGTGCCCGTGAATTCTGTTGTAAAGAGGACCCCAGCACGTTACCTCAAGCACGCCGCCGGCAAAGACAGTAAGTATGAAAGATTTAAAGATAAATTACAATACAGTGAAAATAGTATGCCTATATAATATTCATGTATCTACTAATACACTACGATACATAAGCTTTGTTAGTAAATTCTAGAACATATTTATAATAATAATATTTCTTTCCTTATTTTCAGATTGTACTACCTGGATCTTGTAGTGCAAACATTGGTGTATGGACTTCTTGCTTACTTCGTATACTACTATATAATCCGAATTTTAATACAAGTATAGCACACATGCCATTTCAAAGTCTCCTTTTGAAGTGCCAGAGATCTACAATGTTGCCACCACAAAAATTTCAAATAAGAAAAGATAACTTGACAGGTATCAAAAGTCACATGACAGATGACATCGTTGTAACATTCAGGGAAGTTCGACTCAGTTCTAGGGGATAAATGAAAATGGTTTAACGCTAATAGCTATGTTTATGAGCCACAGATAGTATTAAGATGTTATTTGATTTTACTGCATTGTTTGTTATATAATCTAGTGACAGTCAAAAAATTGTTTATGTATACTTTTCGCAATTTAAGTAAGAACTTCTGCCTTCTCTTATATAGAGTGCTACAAAAATATTGCATTTTTATTAATTAATAGCTAAAACTTGCCATGCTTTACTATGGCAAATTATGATAGCAAGGATGAAACATGAAGAAACGAGTAAAAAACGATATTCGTATTATCTAAAATCTATCATATTAATATTTGAGCGCAGTTGATCCAGAACTTATTGTTTGAAACCTCGACGATATAGATTTTAAATGGTTTTGTTCAAGTATCATGTAATACATATTAACATTTTTATGTATTACAGCGGTATTATCTTATAATTGTCACTAGGTAGCATTATTCTAGTAATGGTTAATGTAGCTTCAATTTTAATAATAGGTGTAAATATAAAATTGTATTTAATCGATAGTTTTTTAATTCTCTATAAGGTAATGCATTTATATTTGTTATGATAATAGATGTCAATTTCAAATATAATAATATAATAAATGTTTGTAGACTTGCCTGTGTATGTTACAAAACTCAGTGTATCGGTAAATCTTAAAACACAAGTCAACAGAAAAATATTTTAAAACGTAATGGCTTTCGTTCGTCATATTTGTTGTTAATTGTAATTATTTTAAGAGATTATGAAAAAAGACACGTATAGTTATGAATTGAATTAAGAGTAATTGAATTTAAAACTTCGTTAAATTGATATTATGTAAATTGAAAAATATTGCAATTAATTGGTTGTGATTTGTATTCACGCAATAATGTATAAGTATAAGTACCTCATTTTGTATGGATTATTAAGAATTTAAAATAAATCGAATTATCAAACAACATGATTTTTAATTTTACTAGCAACTAGAAGTGTATTAAAGCCGTAATGTTGTTAAGACATTATTAATACACCGTTGCAACAAAATAAAATATAAAGAATTGAAATACCAGCCTAACTTATCATACCAGGAATTATATTATGTTGTTTGTTGCACACTGTACAATTTTATAAAGCACGTCATGAAATTTTCATCTAAGCATGAATTCGATATGACTTAATCCTATACCCGACCGAAACCAATATTATCTTATTCTATAATATAGCCGACCAATCAAATACTTGCTGTGGGACTTCTTTCGTAGTGAATTTTCAATAATATGATATTATCTATGGTTCTAGTCTTGTGACGCATTTTTATTACTTGCAATAAAAATCTATTTCTACTGTTGTCAATTGTCATTCATTATAAAATTGACCTATGAACTGTCAAAAAATTTCCGAAGTGCATTTAGTAAATAGTATAAAATTAGATTTTATTAATTTATAATTATAATGTCAGATAATAATAAAGAAGTAGAAAAGAAAGATGTCGACCCCGAGCTCGACGATCTATTGGACAGTAAGTAAACGTATACGGTCTACAATTAATTTATTTTCGTAACCTTATCTCGACTAGATGTTACACAACAGTATATATTAGTTTTACCTTGATTCAAATTACATTTTGCGACGTAGAATATTTTCATGATGCGATTTAAACTCACATATTATATGCCTTAAAAGAAAAAAAAATATTTTAAAGATATATTAGTCAAAAAAATTAAAATACCTTAATAGAGAATAGTTATAAATTTATTCAAATTTATTCACTCATTCACCTTATATTATTAAATGTAATATAAGGTTAATGAGTACTTTGTACTCTAATATCCTTGTTTCAAAATGTATAAAAAAACATTCATCAAACAATTTTAATATTCACATGGTAATTTGCACAGTACAATGCTTTTAAAGAGTTTAATAAGTATCTGTAGGACTTACACTATACTTAAAGTGATGTAATCACCTTTAATAATATAATATAAGAAGAAATATCTATTGGATAATAAATTAATAATAATAATAGATAATAGTACATAACACAATAATAATATTGCTTGTCTGAACCTAAAACTTACATAGATTCAGGAAGGGACAGTCATCACACTAAAGTAAATAGTTATTTGTCTGAACAGTGTGCCTCACATGTATTGAGTAATGCACATGTGACACAGATCAAATATCATTTCACAAGCTGCCCATACAATTGGGTCACCTGTAATATATCTTAATTAGAACCAATCCCTAACATGTTAGCCAATTTTCACCAAAACCTCTCACATGTTTACCAATGTTTCTTAGAGACGTTCAAGTTGACCAATAATATTATATTTCTATGCAGTGGTGGCTCAGTGGTAAGTTCATGACCAAACGAGTGTGCTGAAAAAAAAAAGATTTTAAATATATCCACACATGTGGATAACATCACCATAGCTTGTAGCGGTGACGGATAACATTGTGAGGAAACTGGCATTTCTGAAAATTAAAAGTTTGATGACATGTGACAACTTTCAACCCGCACCTGGCCAGCTTGGTTGATTATGACCTGAACCCTCATATGAAGCCCATGTCCCAGCAGTGGGATTGTATATGGGCTGATGATGTTGATGACTTTATTTGTACTTTCAAGGTGCCTTACAAGATATGACGAAAAAACCTCCTGAGCAACCGGCAGTTGCGGACGGACAGAATATGTGGAGCGAAGAGTTTATTAAAGAAGCAGCCGCACAGTTCGAAAGCAACATGGCGGCTATACTGGGCAGCTTTAGTGGGATGCCTGGTGAGGTGGTTTTTCTGAAATAGTAGCATTCTACTGTGTTTCGTTCAGTGAGTGGTGGAGCTGGAGGGCCACATCCTTTTCCCTACCCTTTCTTTTATTCCTCTCGTTAATCCTTTCACAATCCTTTTCCTATTTCGACCTCACGCCCTTACACCTTACGCTTCTCCAAATGTTCATGGGCAGAGGTAGTATGTCAATTTTCCATAAGAATTTTACATAATATTATAAAAATGAAATGATTTTTCTTTGCTTTGTTTGTTACCTTGTAACTATTTACTGGGTACACCAATGTTGATGATTCTCATTTTATTTGAAAGCCGGTGTGCCATTTAAAGTTTGTAAAAATGTACAGTAAAACTCACAAACAATTAGTAGAATTATAGAAAAGTATCTACTTTGAACAGAAGAACATAGATTACTTAATTTAATAAATCAGACAGTTTTTTTATTTGAATTGTTACAAACAAAACAAAACCATATCAAAAGTGTCATCTTTTTACACACTTTTTATTAGCTTCACCTGTATGTTTGTTTGTAACCGACTTCTTTGGGCGCGATTTTGACCCACTTTAAACGGCCAGATTTCGTTCAAACTTTGTAGATTTATTGAGGACCGATGACAATACACTAATTTGATAAAATTATTCCATTTTTCAATTTGCAAAATATGATAAAAGCGTGTTTTTTAGTTTTTTTTAAACTATTATAGTATATTATTAGTCTTTTAATTACCAAAAAAAGATTGACCAATTGTAAATCACCATAGTGTTTTAGAATATATTATTTTTTAATTGTTTTCATTTTTTGTTACAGAGGAACAAATATCACAAGAACAAATTGCACAAACCTTTTCAAAAATGGCAGGTGCGTACCATATTAACTAGCACTGCATCCCGGCTTTGTATGTGGTACATATATAGCCTATAGCACTCAGGGTTCACATACATGTCCAATTGTGTAAGAATTTTTGGAATTGATCCAGTAGGTCAGAGATGAGTGCGTTCAAACAAACTACAGGTTTATTATATGATTAGTGTGGACTATAGCTCACCCTTTGTTTGTCATGAAGTCATCTATTCTATCTTTTTTTTTATCTTATACACAAGTTCTAATTCGAATAATGGAATTTGTTGCAGCGTGATGCCGTGAACAAGGCAAATGGGGATTAATTTTTATAAGAAAGAAAGAAAGAAAACAAGCTTTTTTCACACAACAACCTTGAAACTAAAACAATTTAAAAATTAACATAAAAAAATTATTATATGTTGACTATCTTTTGCCCGCGGCATCGGGCGCGTTTCATTCATTTATTAAAAAACCACATTGAAATCTGTTGCATAGTTTTAAATTTCTAAGCATACATACATAGGGACACATGCGGGAACCGAGTTTGCTTTAAACTATGTAATGATGTAATATTGTGGTAAATACATTGTAATAAAATTACAATAAAATATATGTGTTTTAATTTATAATTGTATAATTTGCAGAGGCGGCGGCGCAAGTCCTTAAACCACAAGCAGAGGGCAGTGAGGTGCAAGCCGCCGAGGCTGACCCCAATGTACAGGATAAAATTGATGAGGTGTGTGTATATACACAAACAAATAGTGACTCTGTTCGTCTGTCTCTTCCTCAAGCCTAAAACACTGAACCGAACTGAAATTGGATGAAAATTGCAACATAGATTTAAGTTTGTAAGAAGAAAAAAGGTTGACATGGGAACGGGAATAATGCATCAAGTAAAACTTTGGATCTGTTCATTTTTTTTTTGGTGAAGCCACGAGAGTCTTGTTATTACAAGTGTATTGTTTGTCTTGTGTATGACTGTTGTCCCTTCGGCTGTATAATTATATCGCATGTTGATGTGTAACTGTATTGCATGTGGGTATGTAACTGTATAACATGTGGGTATGTAACTGTATAACATGTGGGTATGTAACTGTATTACATGTGGGTTTGTAACTGTGTTACATATGGGTTTGTAACTGTGTTACATGTGGGTATGTAACTGTGTTACATGTGGGTATGTAACTGTGTTACATGTGGGTATGTAACTGTATAACATGTGGGTATGTAACTGTATAACATGTGGGTATGTAACTGTATTACATGTGGGTATGTAACTGTATAACATGTGGGTATGTAACTGTATTACATGTGGGTTTGTAACTGTGTTACATGTGGGTTTGTAACTGTGTTACATGTGGGTATGTAACTGTGTTACATGTGAGTATGTAACTGTATAACATGTGGGTATGTAACTGTATAACATGTGGGTATGTAACTGTATTACATGTGGGTTTGTAACTGTGTTACATATGGGTTTGTAACTGTGTTACATGTGGGTATGTAACTGTGTTACATGTGGGTATGTAACTGTATAACATGTGGGTATGTAACTGTATAACATGTGGGTATGTAACTGTATACCATGTGGGTATGTAACTGTATAACATGTGGGCTTGTAAATGTATAACATGTGAGTATGTAACTGTATAACATGTGGGTATGTAACTGTATAACATGTGGGTATGTAACTGTATAACATTTGGGTATTTAACTGTAGTAAATGCGGTAATATTCAAAATTTTTGCGGTTATGTAAGTACATTGGGGCATACCTTAGTGACTGGACTACATGTGGCTATATAAGTGTGTAAAATAAGAGAATATTTTTTTAATAGATACATAAAACATTTACAGGTGTCGGCGGCGATATCGCAGACGCTACAGAACCTGAACACAAACACGGAGAGCTTGCAGACTCCGTTCTCGGACGCGGACCTAGCCAGCATGTTCAGTAACTTCAACCTCGGGGAGGCTGGCCAGGCGGTGAGCGCGCCTCTTACCACCCAACGCCATCTGTTGAGATAATAACCATATTAATCATCTCAAAGATATTTTTTGTATGGGAAAAATACATTTAGTATAGATGGTGCGGGGTATCCCTTAGACACATAAATCCGAAAGAAGAGATTCGAGTGCTGAGGGTTTGAATCCCGCTGAGAAATCGATTTTTGTCTATTCTTTCAAAATTTTCTCATTTTTTTAAGCATTTCATGCAATGCAATGCTATAAAACAAAAAAAGTATTTTTTTTTACGTAGCGCAGTTAGATTAATCGCTTAAAACTATGGCCTATACTAACAAAGAAAAGTCCACAGACATTTTATATATGCGATAACCGCCTCGTATTAATATGATTTCACTATAAAAAAACAATTATAATTGAACATAAAATTGCAGGAAGGCAACATGTTCGTGCCGTTCATGCAAGGCATGATGCAATCGCTGCTCTCGAAGGAGGTCTTGTATCCGTCACTCAAGGAGCTCGTGGACAAGTATCCCGCTTGGCTCGACGCTAACAGGGGCAAGATCGAAGCGAAGGAGCTGGAGAGGTGAGGGAATGGGGCAGAATTAGCCACTCTACAGAACGTGTTGCGTTTTTGATAGACTCTACAGAAAACCGGCGTGAAATATTGTGTTTCGTACGGGGAGTGGGGGAGTGGTAGTAATAATTAGTTTATCTTAGATTTATTTTGGAAACAAAATTTCGAGTTTTAGTTTCATAAATATAATTTTTCTTTACTCATATTTATTCGTTTAATCAACTAATATGCTAGTCTCAAATAAAAATGCCACAATTCGCGAAAGAGCCGATAACATAAAGAGGAGAATTAGAAATTTTGGAGCAGTAGAATTTTTTTTTTTCTCGTTTCTAGGTTCGAAAAACAACAGGAACTGATGCAGCGAGT
>NW_024045131.1:4402127-4421838 GCF_012273895.1 Zerene cesonia | reverse complement strand
GTCTATCAGGTCCTCGATCCATCAAGATTCGATCTGATGATCTTTGTATTGATTAGTTTTATTGTCATTGATAAATCAAAAAAAGGGGTTGAGGGGTAAATTTATAGTTTGATACGTTCAAAGTTTTTTTTTGTTTTAGTCTATACATAGGGTCTTATATGGGGTATATTTATGTCGGGGGATGATGGTCCATTGGTTGAATGGTCCTTGCATTGTCTTAAGTTTTATGAAAAAATAAGTTTAATAAATTTAATATGTGGGAGTTGAGCACGCACCGGCGTGAAATAGTAGCATGACATAAAAAATACAGATAAACTCATAAAAATCGGTCAAGCCAGTCAAAGACCACGCTACATGCCTAAATGTAAAGATGAATATCGAATCTTTATACAGATGCAAGACCTGGGCCAGCCGCCCACAGAACTAGTGGGGGATATAGCTGCCCCACCGGAAGGGTTTGCCCCCGCCCCGGGGCAAGACCCGTCCCAATGCTGCCTCATGTAGACCAAACCAGCCGGAGACTCACCAACCTCGCCACAGCTTCGGACAATATAATTATATTAAAATTGTTTTCTTGTGTTTGATTTTACACGAGTATTATACAATTAGGAATTAAAGGCTTTTTAACGGATTTTAAACGCGATTTATTTATATAGCTTAACCCTATGTTTCGTACACTTTATAATGAGCGTGGCCATGGGGAGAGATAAATCATATAATGAATATATCACGTTAAAAATCCGTGAAAAAGTTTCTAATTTCTAATTGAAATCGATAATTTATTTCTCGGTGTTTCGATTTATTGGTTTGGTGGTCAATTGATTGATTGGTTCGTTATTGATTGTGATTGATTGATTGGTAACTAAGCTTTTTGGATAGATCATGGTTGGAAATGTGCGTTTTAGCAATCAATCGGTTGTTGGTTGATTCGTAGATTTATTGTAATTGGTGGATTTAAGGGATTGGTTGACTAATATACCGTTGGTTAAATTATTGATTGACAAGTGGATTGATGATCAATCGATTGGATTTTGATTGGTTCATTAAAAGATTGGTTGTATGAAACAGTGATCCATGGGATTGATTGTTTGGAAAGTTAGTTGGTTAAATGATTGATTGATTGTATGGTCGATGAATTGATTGGTTTGGTGAATAGATTGATTTAATCACTAACAGTATTTTCGTTTACAAGGAAATAACTCGATAATGTTGAATATAAAATTAATCATGAAATGCAATGCTTATATAACTGTTTATTTAATCACTTTTTAATAATTTATGGTCATATTTTTTATATTTAAATAGAAATGAAAATTTCTAAATGATTGTTTTGAGTTTAAGGCTAACATTTATCCATTGGAATCGGAAGGGATAAAAAAAAAATAAACACGTGTTCATTTGTTGACCAAAAAGTTTAACGGTTTTAAACCGTGATTTATTTAACAGGCTTTAAAATGAACGGGTTTCGTTCGGTATGTACTAAATCACGTTTTAAAGCGGTATGAATGATTGAATTTACGGGGAGGGGTTGTGGGAGGTGACTTGAATATTTAATTTGTATTATATCATGGATAATGTCTGTTAACTTTTTTTATTATGAAAAATAGGTATTTTTTTCTTCTTAAGTTATTGTTCAGGTTATCAAATTTTATCCAGCTTTAGTTTTAGTTTTATTTATGTTAAAAATAATCGAATCACTTGAATGTTTCTTTGCAATGTCTGAGTCAAGTAAAAACTCATATACAACGGTATATAAGATATTTGACTCAGACCTACCAATAAATTATTATGAGAATTAAGTTATGAGCTACCGCATTACAACCAATCTTTGCGAGTTATGGTCCTTCGAGCCGATTTCTTATTATTTTGTGTCCAAAACGTAAGCTATTTCAAATAAATATCTTGTTTGGGAGGAACTGCCATAAACTGTATGTCCATGATGTATGTATTTTATTTTTATTTAATATTTTACAAATATATTGACTATAGTTGTATGTTACAGTTATTTTATTACAGTTTTTGAATTATTTTGTGTTTTATTATATACTACAGATCCTAATTGATTAAAATAAAAAATTTAAAATACGTAATTTTATACCCGCTGCTTCGCCCCCGTAATCAAAAAAGTCCCATATCTTTTTTCGAGTCTATCTTTCTAACAAATTTCATCCAATTCGGTACAGTTAAGGCGTGCGTGTGCGTGTGCGTGTTAAGGCGTACAGGCGTGAAGAAGAGACAAGCAGATAGAGGCTCTTTCGCATTTAAATTAATAGGGATAGTTTTAATTGTTGTTCATTATTTTTTAATTAAATAAACAATTATAATTGTTTAACGGAAAATAAACGCATTACTACATTTATAACATAAAATATTAACAACCGAGTCTTGCAACTCCTTCAGCCTATTGTGTCGTTGGGTATATAAAATTTTAGTTCGTCTGTGTTGATGTACAATAAATTAAAGTAATAAGAAATTTGTTATTTTTATTGCTAGATCATCAAAGACAACTTTTAACTAGCACAAAATTAACATTTTTTATCTATTAATGTGCTCTTCTAATATCAAATTGTTTCATTTATAATTCCCGTACTTTTTTCCGAATGGTTGGTCTGAATGGTGCACAATAAATAGTTTTCATTTGATTTTGATCATGTGGTCATAAACCACAATTTATGTATCAATCATGAATGTATTTTAACATGAAGTCTTTGTTTCGTCAAAACAATATCTTCTATGACTGGGTACACTGTTTCTTAATCTTCTTATAAACAAATAAAAATAAAATCAGTAAAAAAAGTATATAAAAAGTGGTAGCTAATACCTGTAATTTTTTATGTTTGCGGACCCCAAGGGTAAAACCGAAAACTATATGTTTGTCCATCCGTACGTCCGTGTATCACCAAACTGCATCTCATGAACCGATGATGATAAATGATCTTACCTAGTTAGAAAGTGAAATTTTTTGATGATGATAAACTTCTATTGCCGCTATAGCAGCAAATAATAAAATATCGAGGTTAAGTTACGGTAGACGCGGTAATTAATTGGATGGTTGACCGATTTTTTCCTTTTCTCTTTAGCTGGTTTGTAGTTCCTTAGTATCGCTAATTCGATTCGCACTTGACCGATTTTTTTCACCGATTTTCCTGAAACTAGGAATGACTCATTAAATTGTTAAAAAAAATATGTCAGAACACGTCTTGAACTAAAACATACCATCTTACGAAATTCATTTGATTACAATTGACAGTAACCTTGTGGATCCGACCCAAATCTGGTGTTGTAACTCATTCACATTACTCTATAAATGTTTCAAAAAATATTGGGTATTGTTAATCTGTTTTGCGTGATTCCCGAGAAAGTTAGTGTACCTATATATAACTACTTATATTTTTATAAGCTAAGTTATAAAAGTTGTAAAAACTCTTTTATCGAAAGTTTAAGTGAGAACTTAAAATTTAAATCAGTGTATCAAAAAATTTCTAATTGTATTAAAAATTCAATTGATAATTTGAATTATTTGGTGTCATCTAAAGAGTGAGTTATAATGTTATTAGTTTCTGCCTTCGGCTGCGCTCGTAAAGTAAAATACATATATTATGCAACTCCATACAAATTCTCATATTTCTCGTTCCTGCAGGATAAAAACTATCCTATGTCCTTTCACAGGTCTCGAATTATTGTTGCAACAAATTTCATTCGAATCGGTTCTACAGTTTGGACGTGTCAGACGGACAGAGTTACTTTCGCATATTATAATTAGAGGAAATCTTTTATGTTTTATCAGATTTCATGTTTAGCTTTATAGCATTGAAATGCTTTATAAATGAGAATTTTATAAAGAATAAAAAATGTCACCAGGCGGAATTCGAACCCGAGTCTTTTTGAAAAATAGTATCCCGCTTCAGCAATGGAATTTCTTCTACTCTTTCGGTTTCATGCAGTAATATTCCAACAGCACAATGGAAGTAGCCGACTTCTACTCGGGGAAGAATGTGCTCGTCACTGGCGCGACTGGCTTCATCGGCAAGGTGCTGGTGGAGAAGCTGCTGAGGAGCTGTCCCGGGCTGCAGCGGGTCTACATCATGATGCGCCCGAAGAAAGGCCAGGGGCTGAAGATGAGGTGGAATCAGTTTATTAGTTCCAGGGTGAGTTGGGTACAATAATCATATGTGATTCACTAGCGGTCCGCCCTGACTACGGTCTACGCCCATGGTACATATATAGCCCATAGCCTTCCTAAAAAAAGGGGTTCTCTAAGGGGGATTGTACACAATCATTTATCTTGGATCTTAGATCTACGAGTCAATTTTATTGGATAACGTAATATAAAGATATGATTAGTTATTTCATTAAATTAAAATTTCTATTAAAATGGATCAAACTTCATCACTTATATGATCCCATAAATGATATTCCATCAGATCCGTTCCAGAGTTTTACGCAAACCATTTGACGATTCATTTTTATTTATGTAGATTGAAGATAACTGTTTTATCCAAAAAAGTTTAGTTTACGTCTTCAATTTTTTTTCAAATATTATGTATAAAAAAAAGAAGTATTTACTTGAATATACCTTATATGGTTTATCACCTTTTTTTCAAAATCTACCCAATGGTTTTTAATGTGATCGGCGCAACAAAAATCAGTATTCAATCAACAATTTTCTCGCCAATTTAAATTTGAATTTGAATTTGATTTTTTATTATTATTTGAATTTGATTTTTTTATTTGAATTTGAATTTGAATTTGAATCACCAGGTGTTCGATAACATACGTCACGATCCACACATCTTCGAGAAACTGCACGTGATACGGGGCGACATCTTAGCAGAAGATCTCGGAATGTCGGCTGATGACAGGAGACTCCTGGAGGAAGATTGCCACGTTGTTTTCCACAGTGCAGCTTGTGTTAAGTGAGTTATTATTTACCTAGGGGGTTAAGGGTTTGCAGTTGAGGAGCTTTTTTATATCATAGCGGGCAACTGAGCTGGTGGTTTGCCTGATGGTAAGCGATCACCTCATGAATATAGACGCGCTGTCCGCTGTTAACGTGTAAGGGAATGAAATGATTGACGGCTTTAAAGAAGAAATGGACTGGGACAGGTAAGGAAAAGGAAACAGGCCTCTCATCTTGCACCGTCATATAGTGATTACCTAAGACCTAAGTCGTTCTAGGTTGACGAAAATGAATGCTTAAAATTAAAAACTTAATGTTCTATCATCTATATAAGCTATTAATATTACTATTTATAAATTAATGTCGTGAAAAAAACATCCATGATTAGTAAAACTACACATTTTATAAACACGTGCTTTTTCAAAACACACACATAATTTCTAGTCTTCTGTATCCTTTCTGCTTTCAGATTTAACATGTTCATTCGAGACGCTGTTAATATGAACGTAGTCGGAACGCAGAGAGTGTTGCAGCTGGCCGAAAACATGAACAATTTATTGGTGAGTATTAATATAATAACAATTATTCAATAAACCTAATGTTTCATATTGGTTGAGGAGGTTTTTAATCATCTTAAAAGATGGCGTCCCTTACACATGAAACCGAAATAGGAGAAGAGATTCGATCGGTGATACAGGATCACGTGGCCGAGAGGCTAGTTGTTGATACGGTTTTGCAAAAAGACGCGGGTTCGAATTCCGTATCGTGATGATGTTTTTTTCTGTTCTTTAAAAATTCTCATGATTGTATTTCCAAGAGTCACTAGCTTTGAGTTTTCCCATTTGAAGAAAAGAGAAATGAACAAATTGATGTACAAAACTACGCGCTTTGTCAAGTGTATCGAAACTTCGGGATTATCTAATAAATAATGTAATGAATAAATCGCGTTCAAATACCGTTAAAACTGAAAATAGAAAATTTATTTAAATAGATGCCATTTGATTATGTAAATACTAGCCTTTCGCCCCGGTTTCGCCCCTGGTACATATTACATAAGCTATCAATCAGTGTAGTTGCAGCAATTAGAAAGAATTTTTGAAATCGGTCCAGTAGTTTTTGCGTGAAAACGTTACAAACATACAGTAATACCCAACTTTCCTCTTTATAATATTAGTGTATCCTCTTTATAAATTAATGCTATTTGTAACCTTATCAGGCATTCATTCACCTCTCGACATCCTACTGCCGTTCAGACATCCCAAGTCTGGATGAGGAGTTATATCCATCAAAACACAATCCACGAGATATCATACACAGCATCCAGTGGATGGACTACCAGTTGTTGAAACATTTGGAGCCAAAGTAAGCAATCTTAACTACGTCGATCCTGCGGCTTCATTCGCGTGGTAACCAGTTAAATAACCTCGATGGCCCGTTTCCTTACCTTGCCCTTGCTAGTCTATTCCTTCTTTCCAGTTGTCAATGCTTTCCTTATCGCTTCCCCCTTTATAAACGGGAATCGCATTCGCAGGGGCAATAACTCATCGAATGTTTCATGGGCGGTGATGATCGCTTACCATCAGGTGAATCACCACTTCAGTTGCCCGCTTATGATATAAATCTGAAAAAATATTTAAAGAACTTAAGTGGTTCCCACTTTTCCCGTAGTAGATTTACAACCTATAGCCCTCAAAAATCACGTAAAATTCAAACGGTGAAAGAATATTTGATGTTGGTCCAATAGTTCCTGAGATTAGCAAACAATTACTATAATAGTGTGATATAACATTGTCCACAGGCTGATATCTCCTCAACCAAACACCTACAGCTATACGAAGTCACTCGCAGAGCAGTTAGTGTCTGAGTATCAGGGGAAGTTTCCCATTGCTATAGCGAGACCTTCAATAGGTAAGTTATGGAGCAAGCATTATATACTTATTTATGTGACAGGGTAAATGAGCTGGTGGTTTGCCTGATGGTAAACGATCACCACCGCCCGTGAACAGAGCAGAGGTAGTGCCTCTGCGGATGCGCTACCCGCTTTTAAAGGGATATGGAAAGGGTTGACGATGGAATGGATTGGGATGTTTGAGGAAAAGAAAACGGGCCTTACATCTATTTTCATCCCCTTAAATGATAAATGTGAGGCAGAACAGCGTTTGCCGGGTCAGCTAGATATTTTATTAATTGTACATCCATTCCAGTGACTGCTTCGCTGAAGGAACCGTTCCCAAGGTGGGTGGACAACCTGAATGGTCCCACAGGCATCATCGTTGGCGCTGCTAAAGGTAACACACGCACACACACTCATGCACACACACACTCACATAAAATTACAACTCTACCAGACAACGCTTATAGTTATTTAAGTTTGTTTATATTGAGGTGTGCACAATTATGATAATATTACAAAAGACACAAAAAGATATTAAATTTAGAAAAATCGGATAAAACACACTACCATGCATTGGACACACACATGCAAATAAATATAAATATGAAAACATAACCCTGAAACGTATGTGTGCGTGCCGATGACAAAAGGGGAGGGATCAGTTAGGGGTGTACACAACGACTTTTTAGAATTCATCTAATAGTAAAAAATATATAATTTTATGAATATTTTTTACGTAATCATCGTATTAAAAAGTATTAGTTCCGTCATAATACACCATCGGCGGAACACCCAATTGTTTTTATTTATTTTCCATGACATACATAAAAGAATAATAAATATAACCTAATTCAAACACCCAATATACTTAAATTTCGACCGGAACTCTTCCACTGGTAGCTTTTTTTCTACATCTCCATCACCACAGGGGTGATCCGTTCGATGCTCTGTGACGACGCGCAGCGCGTGGATGCGATGCCGGTGGACCTCGTGGTGAACGGCTGCATCCTGCTCGCCTTCCGCACCGCTACGCAGAGGTGAGGTTCACCGTCACCATCAACATCATTACGATAATCAACAAAAAAACTTTGTCATAGAGGAATTTAAAATTAAGCCTTTATTGATATATGGTTGGACACTGGATCATGGACATGGACTAGACATGGAATGGACTCTGTCATAACTGTTTTTTTAATAAATGATAAAAAAAAGCCATCGTTATCATCATCATCATCATCATCACCAATATAGTCATTATCATCACCCTGTCTACCAACCTCATTTACACATCATTAGTATTGTCACCGTTATCATAAATTAATGACAATAAAAGAAAATCATCTTTGTCATCATCATCATATGGGTCACCTCCCTCCGTTGATTGGTCATATGTTTTGACACCGTCATCATCAATTAAAGGCTAAAAAATTTTAAAGGCGTTAATGATGAATGATGATTATTCTTATTACAGGCCAAAAGACATCTTGGTGTGTAACGTGGCTAGATCGGATGTTAATCCCATTACTTGGCGGGAATCTGTTGAGCTTGGTGAGTTCCTATCTATACTCTATACTGTCACAGATAAAATTAATTCGATTGTATTTTTTTTGTTTGTACATAACTTTTACTCGGTGTACCGACTTTTACGACTTTTTTTATATAATACTAACCCGGAGCTAAAAAATTATTTGTTTCACATAATCAGTGGATTTATTATATAATCTGTGTCGTAGTTTTAATAAAAAAGTTACCTGACAACTTTTTTAAATGTATAATCTGTGACGTAGTTGAAACGAAACAAATATTTCAGCGCGCAAATATGTCCAAGACTACCCATTCTCAGTACCGCTATGGTACCCGGGAGGTTCCGCCAAAACGTCAGAAGCGCACCACGCTATCGCCGTCCTGCTCACACACATGCTGCCCGCGTACTTCGTGGATTGCTGTCTCGTTCTAATGGGGAAAAAGCCTTTGTAAGTCCTGTAGATACATATCTAGATGTGGTGTATGGATACGTAAGTGGTGAATAGTCTATCAGTTACTTTATTAGCGGGTCTTGAAAGTAGAAACTCGAAAATTCATATATTATATTTCTTCTAACACGTAATAAATGTAAATATTAAACTTAACATGACTAATTTTTATTTAGAGTGAGATTTCAATTGATATTCAAATTTGAAATCTCACTCAGATTCAAATATATAACAGAGGCATGGAATTTTTATCGATAAATTTTGTCAAACTAACAAGTTAATTTTATAAATTGAAACATATTTCAGTCCTGTAAATATTATAAACTGAAAGTTTCTAAGAAATTTTTTAAATTATTCGCACACGTGAAAACCACTGAACGGATTATGATGATACTAATCAGTGAAGTAGCTTATGTACCAGAAATTCGAACACGAATGAATGAAAAAAATGATTAGAGTCAAAAAAACATTATCAAGTACACAAATTTATTAAAATGAACAATTGATTCGCTATACACCAAATATCACACCACTATTTTGACAACAAACTTTTTTTTGAATTCGTCTGTCAGGATCTTATAAACGAGCTATTTTTAAGGTTATGTCTGGTCTAGAATCGAGAGAATTCTGCGTCTGTGCTTTAGTTCTCAAAACACTACTACGAGGTTACCAATTCGCCTGTATTTTATAGGCTTTGTGACCTCAGAACTTTCGACTGGGTGAATCGATTTTGATGAATCATTTCTCTTGCAGCTTAGTCGGCATCCATAAAAGAATAAGCGACGGTATGAAAGTCCTGCAATATTACACGATCAAATCTTGGCATTTCAAGAACGACAGGTTTATGTCTCTAAGGGAAAACATCTCTAAAGATGAAGATAATATATTCTATACTGATCCAAAGGTTTGTTTAAGTCGTTGTGTACACTTATATTATAAAGAGGAAGAATATGTTTGATTCTTTGTAACGGCTAAATTCAAAAACTACTCAACTGATGAGAAATTTTGACAGAATAGAAAAAATTTGATCACGAGGCAGGATTCGAACCTGCGTATCTTGCCTAACCGTAGCAACAAATTTTTAGTTTTATAGCATTGAAATGCTTTATAAAATGAGAAATTTTGAAAGAATAGAAAAAATTAAATTTAACAATGGCGCGTTCCATCGATACAATATTGTAATCATTGAAATAATGTTTCGTATTGGTTGTGATGGTTCTTAATCATCTCAATAGATGGCGTGGGGTGCCCCTTAGGCACATGAAACCGAAAGAGTAGAAGAAATTCGATTACTGTGGCAGGATCACGGGTGGCCGAGAGGCTAGGCGTTGCTACGGTTAGGCAAGATACGCAGGTTCGAATCCTGCCTCGTGATCAAATTTTTTCTATTCTGTCAAAATTTCTCATTTTATAAAGCATTTCAATGCTATAAAACTAAAAATTAAACAAATACTCAACTGATTTTAAAAATTTTTACACCATTAGAAAGCTGTAGCTTCACTGAGTGGAATAGGCTATATATGTACCACAAAGCCGGGGTAAACAGTAGTATTCAATAAAGATATTTAATGGAAGAAAAGATTTCCGAATTCGATCTATTAGTTCCTGAGATTATTTCCTTCCTTGTCATACAAGCAAGAGTGTTTAAGAGATCAATAAAAAACTCTTCAGCTTTTAATAAAAGTGGCTAAAGACAGGTTAAATATGAAGGTTTTTTTTATTTCAGGAGATGCAATGGCCGAGTTACATTCGCAACTACTTGAAAGGTGCCAGAGAGTTCTGCTGCGGGGAGCGGCCGGAGACTTTGCCTCAAGCTCGTTTACTGCATAATAGGTAATCTATCTTCCTTTATATATTATAGCGGGCAACTGAGCTGGTGGTTCGCCTGACGGTGAGCGATCACCGCCGTGAACAGAGCAGAGGTCGTGTCTCTGCGGATGCGCTAGCCGCTTTCAAGGGATAAGGAGAGGATTGTGAATGGTGAGAAGGAATGGACTGGGAGGACCGAGGAAAAGGACAACGGTCTCCGGCTCCCCCACGCACCATACGAAACACAATAGCATGCTTTTATTTCACGCCGGTCTTTTGTGGGGATGTGGTACTTACCCGGTGCGAGCTGTCGTGCGGAATCGTGCTCGACTCCCACATACAAAATCTTTCTTTATATATATTTTTTTGTTTGTGTGTCACTGTAAGATTATAAATACCGTTAGAATAAAATCAAACTCGCGAATTTATCGACAAATTGTAATCCTTAACATTCGCTTAAAATTAAACGTATTGTTTTTGGTTGGACTGTATATGCTGAGAATTTATTTTTCCCAAAAATTCGTTAGGTGCGGGTTACGAATCCTTGGATCCTTGCTTCAGCTTAAATTCCTGTATAACTCGAATATAACTTCATTTGACATTATATCCAATACCCATGTCTCCATATAACGATTTCACACCTATAGATTATAATATACTAGCTGCACCCCGCGGTTTCACCCGCGTAAGTCTATATCCCGTAGGAATATCGGGAAAAAAAGTTCCCTACGTGTTATTCCAGTTGTTCAGCTATCTACGTACGAACTCGCTAATCTCAAGTAATACTGGTCCGATTTGAAAAATTTCTTCAGTATTAGATAGCTGATTTGTTGAGGAAGGCTTTAGGCTATATATATGTATATGTACCTCGGGCGAATTCGGGGCGGGCCGCTAGTTATCGTATGTTTTTAATAGCATTTTTTTTCATTTCAGGCTATATTATTTGGATCTACTTGTGAAAATGGTGCTGATGCTCTCACTAGCTTATTTTGTGTGTGTCTTTAGTCTAAAATTGTACAACGGATTATAAATTGTAAATATGTTATTATATTGTAAATATATTATCTTTATTAAGAATAAATATGTCTTTTATTTAATGTTATACGTTTATTTCATTTGTATATTTATTCTACCAATAGCTGAATCTAAATTTATATAGTTCTTTCGGTCTATTTGATTGTTCTGTTTAGTTTTTTCTTTATGTCATACCGGGCAGCTGAGCTGGTGGTTCGCCTGATGGTAAGCGATCACCACCGCCGTGAACATTCGCAAAGGCAGTGCCTCTGCGAATGCGCTGCCCGCTTTTATGGGGTAAGGGAAAATAAAAGGATTAATGAGTGGAAAGAAGGAATGGACTATGACGGGTGAGGAAAAGGAAACGGGCCTTGTTAAAATTGCAAATAATGTATCAAAAATATTTAATTAATTATCAAAGTGAAGTCCCGTGTCCCCTAGTGGGGTATGGGGCAAGTGATATACATCTGTTTCACTGATCGATTTTCTTAATGGACAAGTAGGTGGTCAGCCTTCTGTAGCCTGCCAGACCGAGACATTTTTTATGAATCCCCAGAATTTTCTGTTTCTATTAAATATTGTTTTTCAAAAAGACAAATACAGTTAATTGAACCCCTCCCTCCTTTTTGGGAAGGTCGGTTAAAAAAGTAATTTATTTGCAGTAATTGTACAAATTTTATCACTTTCTTATCAGCTGTTCCTGACAATGAAACGGATTCACTTCCATTGGTTCACACTATTTCATTATGAATTGAATCTTTAGATTTGTATCTGGTACATTATAAATTTGATTTTTAACTTATTCAAGTGTTAAAACAAATCGCATTTCTTCTAGTGGTTTAAATGTTTTTTTATTCATACTAAAAGATTTTAAGTGTATATTAATTACTACATATGGTAAGATTGAACGTATTTTAAATAAATATTTAGATGAAATCTTATCTTTTTATGTTGTGGTATTTTTGTGATGTTAGCAATAAATGTTTTTATTATTATTATTAAACAAGCAGTGAAAACAAAATATATGACGTTAACGAAATTAATTTTAAGCTATAAAAGAGATCAAATAAAAATGTGTTTCAATTACCACCTACAAATCACGTAAAATCTTTCTGAATAATATCATCATCATCATCATCAGCCCATACCTGTTCCCACTGCTGGGATACAGGCCCCATGAGGGTTCAGGCCATAATCCAGCACGCTCGCCAAGTGCGGGTTGGCAGATGTCACATGTCGAATATAATGATAACATGATATAATTGTTTAAAACAAACATTGAAATAAATAAAAAAGTGCAAAGTAATGCTGTTGTAATTGCTTTAATAAACCGGCCAAGTGCGAGTCTGACAAACATATCGGGTTCCGCAAGAAAACTGCGAACACAATATTCGTTATTAATTATAATCTCTATATTAATTATATTAGACTGGTATTTTCTTGTGTTTGATTTTACGCGAGTATTATACATTTAGACAGACATACCAAAAGACCAGAAGACACTATCAGCCAATACTGCCAACATCCAGAAAAATACTCCACATACCAACTGCGGAGAAATAGGTGGAGGTAGTTCACAAACAATAATTTTTGTATGACCTTCAAGACATGACATCTCAGTCTCCCCGTGACCACGCTCGCTGTAAAGTGTTCAAAACGTCGGCTTAATAATATAATGAACAAATCGCGTTTAAAATCCGTTAAAAAGTTTTTAATTTCTAAACATATTAGATTGATTTTAATGCACCATGCTGAGTCAAGACCTTTATCCGATACGACGGATCGGATACCATCATACCACACGTTTTTTTATCTCAGCAAATAAACAATTATTGTTTTAAAATGTATTCTTATTTTTCTTTATTAATATTTTTATGTATTCTTTTTCCTTTCTATCTTTTGTGTACCTTGTTTCTTGAAATAAATTATATACTGTTCTATTGTATTCTATAATTATATTTCAAATCATGTTATTTCTCACAAGCTCTTTTTATCTGTTCGTCTTTAAATGGCTGTATGCCTAGCTTTGCTTTACAAACAAACTTTCACAATTATAAGTGTGATTTGTGATTTTGCTTTCAACATAACAATGAAATAACAATATTAATTTCTGATAATAAACCCAGTAACATGATATGCAATGAGTCATTCTAAAATCGTATTATTTCAGTCATTAGTGCATAAGGAACCCTAATTCGATGCGTAGGTAAGCGACCTACCTTTACAATACACAACCGAATATATTGAACACAGCGGATGTTTCAGTTTTCATATTAATGATATTGAAATAATTATCAGTTAGGTCAGTCAACCCAAACGTGCGCTGGCAGCGGCAGTGTGCAGTCGTGCTTGTTTGATACGCGCGCCATCTAGCGACGGGTGGAGGAAACTGGTTTGTATATTTCGCATTTTGTATTTTTTTATTCGGATAAATAGATACTTTTTTTTGTTTTGCCCTTTGCAGGATCGTGTTAATCAAATATGATTATTACATTCATTTAAATATTTAATTTAAACAATTTTATTTACATTAATATTATTGCATCAATATGATCAGATATATTTAAAATCAAATATATATTTTTTTAAACTGTATATTTAACTACAATCTAGCAAAATGGTTAACTACACTACATGAATTTATTTTAAGGATAGGTATTTGAAATAGAATTTTAAATAAATTGGTATTTTTTATCCATACATTGCAAATTAATGGTTATTTCGATAAGAAATAAAAATTATAATACATCCAGATTCATAAAGTGGGCGATAAATTAAACTGTTTCTAAATAATTAAAAAATTAGAAATTATTTATCATAAAAAAATTCTGATGGTGTCTTCATGAGAGATTATATAAATATTTAAGGTTTATTTCTCTAATGAATCTACTATCCAACTGTAATTCTTTATTTACTTATTTATTTATTTGTAACATCATATAACTAACCAAACGAAGTTTACTGGGTACTTTTAAGCGAAGAAAAGACATAAATGGTTATTTAGCAGCCTTATCATTTAATAGTGAGATCTTCCAGGCAACTGGGATAACAGGTGACCAGGTATTCTATATATGAGTTATAATATACACTTTTATAATATATTTTACGGAGAAACTATGGTTGAGGCTTTATTATTAATTATGTTAATAAATTAATTATAGAGGATTTTTTTATTAATTATGTTATCACACTAATATTATAATTGTGAAAGTTTGTTTGTCTGGATGTTTGTACGTCAGTCACGGTGAAACTACTGAACGAAATTTGGTATACAGGTATGAGCTGACTTGGGTGATAGGATACTTTTTATGCCGATTAAATGCTCCCTTGGGATAAAACAGGAATTGATATCCGGGTGGAGCCGGGATGAGCGTCTAGTCAATCATAATAGTATAGTTTTATTTATATTCACATTACATCGGATTCGGTAGGAATCCTGGCGAAACCTCCTAGAGCAACTATTTTTGCTAATATATTTTTGATAATATAGATGGGTTTTAAGAATGTTGTGAATGCAACATGATTTTAAATCTATCTAGGCGTTTATAAACGGGTAACACCTTAGTCAAATTCATATTAAAGTTTTATATAATTCAAATGTTTTATACAACGACGCCTAGGCTAGGCGTTGCTACGGTTGGCATGTCCAAGGCATCTGCCAACCCGCACTTGGCGAGCGTGGTGGATTATGGCCTGGACCCTCATAGGAGGCCTGTGTCCCAGCAGTGGGAACATATATGGGCTGATGATGATGATTCAGATTTCTCTGCTAAAATATACACAGCTGCACGTGCGTATCGCACTTCACTAGCATTAGCCAGCGGCTTCGTTCACGAATCACGTGGTATCTCAGATACAATGCAACTTTGCAGCAAGAGGGACTTTTTCAGGTTTCAATCTATTTGTATAGTAAAATTTTTATCAAAATGGATTTATCGGTTTTTGTGTAAGACACGAACGATCATCACTTATACAGATTTGAGAGTTTTTATTCGCTTCGCTTTCGCAAGTCCGCTTCACTCGCATAGCAATCGATAGAAACAATCCTATCTCTCGCTTCATATGTAATATAGCTCTCTGCCAAATTCCATCAAGATCCGATGAGCCTTTTTGCTTGTGTGACAAATACACACAATAGCAGGGAGATACATGAAACAAATCAAATCAAATTTGTTTATCAAATCAAAACAAACAACCAGAATCAAGAAAGAAACAACCAGAATCTATGGTAGTTAAAAAAACGACTAGTCATGAATACGTAAAAACCCTCATGAATATATACGTAGAGTATGAATTTGATTAACCCCATAAATAGCCAATTACGGAGGAAGCCGCGGGGCGCACTTGTGCCTGTAATTATAAACAATAATTCGCAAGCGATTACTTCACGGCTGCTTCTATATATTTTCTTGACAAATATTCTTGTAACCGGATGGTTACACTACCGACATTTCGCACTAACCATCAAATTATTTCTAGAACTAACAGTTAATTATACTACTTCTATACACGTCTTTACTCGCGTTTCTTAAAAATCTTATAAATTCATACGCATAACATAGACAGTGGCGGATTTACCAGCAGGCTGATTAGGCTCGAGCCTAGGGCGGCAGATTTTGGGGGCGGCAAATTTGGGGAACGAATTTTTTTTTCACCTTATAGAAATCAAAAAGATTTTTCTATGACGGTTTTCAGCTGACGCCTGCAACCAATTTTGTCGATGACTTTTCTCTCTCGCTTGTCTTTGCACATTTCGGGAGAAGCGAACTTCCACTTGCATTGTAAAAATAATGTATGAAATGACAATTGTTGAGGCAAGGGCGGCAAAAACTATTCAGCCTATACCCTGAAAATTTGTAAATCCGCCACTGAACCTAGAACCGATATGTATGACCGTGATCTGTGAATGCTATAGGACATTATAGGGTACTAGCTGCGCCCCGCGATCTCACCCGCGTAAGTCCATATCCCGTAGGATAAAAAGTTGCCTATATGTTATTCCAGTTGTCCAGCTATCTAAGTTACAAATCCAAATTACATTGCAATCGGTTCAGCAGTTTTTGCGTGAAAGAGCAACAAACACACACACACATCCTTACGAACTTTCGCATTTATAACATCAGTAGAATTCATTTTCCCCAAACTTACAGCTACAGTTTCACAAACGTTTTATAATTTCTGAAGTGCTTTTGGAAAAACGTTCTGAAAAAATTAATGTGTTCGTCAAAATATACAAAAGATATTTAAATTGTATTAAACGTTTCTTTTCCTTTATGTCATAGCGGATAACTGAGCTGGTGGTTCGCCTGATGGTAAGCGATCACCACCGCCCATGAAACTGGCAGAGACTCAGACCTCTGCGAATGCGTTGTCCGGTTTTAAGGGGTAAGGGATATGGAAAGGATTGATGACTGGAAAGAAGGAATGGACTGGAAAGGGTGAGGAAAGGAAATGATCCTCCAGCTCCCCTACTCACGGAACGAAACACAATAGCAAGCTATTATTTCACGCCGGTCTTCTGTGGGGGTGTGGTACTTCCCCGGTGCGAGCTGGCCCAATTCGTGCCGAAACGTGCTCGACTCCCACAGTAAAAAATGATGCCTTGCAATGTTTTGTATGTAACTGCCTATTAGCAATTTGTATAATAAATATCTCATTAGTTTTTCATTAACACGTTATTATCAATTATTATCACACTAATATTATAAATGTGAAATTTTGTTTGTTTGGATGTTTGTCCGTCAATCACGCTGAAACTCCTGAATGGATTTTGATCAAATTTACATATACAGACAGGGTATGAGCTGACTTGAGTGATAGGATTTTATCCTTGGGACAAAACAGGAAGTCTGATATCCGGGCGAAGCCGGGACGAGCGTCCAGTTTTTAATAAAAACGAAGGCCCAGCTGGTAATATACGCAATATTTGAACAGAATTGGATAAAAACAACGCAGAATTAACAATTCGGAACGCGTTACAAAGCATCAAGTCAACTGAAACGGAATTAGCTCAGAATTTATTACTTACTGACAATATAAAACTGAAAACAACTCGATAGACGTGCTTTATTAAAACACATACTTGTTTACAAATAATATAAAGAAGAGTTTGATTGTATGAACATGCTAATCTCAGGAATTAGGGCCGATTTCAAATAATCTTGTATTGTATATGTCCGTGATCCTTTAGTACTATATAACACTAGTCCATCACTAGCGGACCACTAGTCCCTTATGAACCAAAAAAAGTTAAATTATATACTATTTATAACATTTTTATTATAAATATACAGATAACATAGATACAGAGATAGTAAAGATTAAGAGGCTGAATGAATATTTGTTAAAAGTAAGAAGTTGGTCTATTAATATTTATTTTAAAGAATAAAGAAAATATAATTTAATTAGGTTCACCACATAGAAACAATAACACACGTATAAACTATATATGTATATTAAAATGAATTTCTAATTCCCTTGGTCATGCCATCACGCGCGAACGGCTGGACTTATTTTTAAAAATTCTTATACCATTAGAAAGCTTCAATTACACTGAGCAACTTAGACTATATATGTACCACGGGTGAAACCGGGGCGAACAGCTAGTGAAACAAAAAAGCAGACTTAAAAACTACAAAGCAGTTATAACAGTTTATAAAACTCCGGGTTGCCTGGGAGAGATTTTATAGCGATAAGACCGTTTGTACATCTTATGTCACATATTATCAAGTATAATTGTAGTTTTTATTAATAAATAATTTTTATTTCACTTCAACTATAATGAGCTGATCATGGCGACCTAAAGGGTGGGGCCACTCATATCTTATGGCGATACGAGCGATATACCTCTGGTTATGAGGACCACCCACAAAGTACCCTCAAAGTAGAGGACCTCAGTGAATAGTATTTGTATAGATATATATGTTATATAAAATGATATTTAATTATTTCATTATAAAACAAAGAAATAACTTCTATTTCAGAGAAAATGATGCCCTCTGTGCGTGAGTTCTACACGGGCAAGTCCATTCTAATCACAGGAGCAACTGGTTTTGTTGGGAAGGTAAATGTATCTACATTATGTATTTGAAAGAAAGAAAGAAAAACATTTATTTTGACACAGACATACACACACACAACAGATCATAACAGAAAACAGAAGTGTACAATGTTTAACATACTTATTTTAATTGATGCCTATGTAATTAATATCGGATAACAGTCTCATAGTCGATATTTGAGTGACTATCTCTTAGCCTTTTACTATGATACTACCAGTATGTGATACCCTACTGCGTGGTATCGCACTTATACCGCTGCTCTCATCACGATATATTTCTTGTCCTATTTATAACGAATATCACTACATAGTAAAACAAGGTCGCTTTCGCTGTCTGTGAGTATGTATGCTTAGATATAATAATAATACTCCGATAATAATAAATTCTTTATTTCGGGGTAACAAGGACCCAATATCACATTTTATAATAATTTTACAAAAAGAAATTCACAAAAACCTAATTACAAAAGGTAAAATTCAAATAAAAAAAAAAGTGATAATAATTTAAATAATACATGTCCATTCAAACCACAATATTTTAAAATTAAAACTAAGAGAAACACACAAGAAAAAAAAAAGACAAAATATATCATTGTCTCACCAACACATGAATAAAATGCTTGAGTATTGGTGAGTCAGTTTTTTGCGATAATGCATTTAGGATTCCGTTGGGACTTGCACGAAGCCGCTGCAGTAACGAAGCGGTTTTTTTTCGCAAAATGGCATAAAAGTCATTTGTATGAGCCTGCGCAAACATTTCTGACGCTGAACAGTGCCGCGGCAAACCCAAAAGCATCCTAAACCCATTATTATACTGCACCCGTAATGCATTCATGCTACATTTTGAGTATTTAAACCACAGGCTTCCCGTGTAGAAGTTTTGGCAATAAGCGTTAAATAATGTTATTTTTACCTCTTTGCTACATCGGGCGAACCTGTGGGCGAGCATATTGCATTTAGCCGCCAGGGATCTTCTCTCCCGATCAATGTCAGCCTGATCATTGAGGTCCTCCGTAACACAGTGTCCGAGGTATTTAAACTGCTTCACTCTCTTTAACGAT